>NW_017670434.1:299097-371354 GCF_001879085.1 Nicotiana attenuata
CGCTATCTGTGATTGCTCATGTTCAACAGGTCTAAAATCAGTAGGCAAGCTAAATAGGTCTTTTATACCTTGGTACTAATTCAATACTGTATACTCTCAGCTCACCTAGATATCATGATCTAAGGTTTTTCTCTTAAACGGTTGTTTGAGACGTGCACTTATTTGTTTCTGCTTGCGGAGGTAAAAATGTGAGCCTTTAATTGTTCCCCCTTTAAATGCAGTCCTACTTGTTTTGGTTGACGCTTAGACTTTTCTCCTTTAAACACCTTAGGATGGTCTAGAACTACCCACATTAGAGGTCCTAAATACCTCCAGGGCCATAAAGAAGGGACGGGTAGTGCACGCATAGGATATCTTTCAAGGTTGCTAGAACGCTTTAGGCTATGACCAAGGGGAGGGAATTGGGTAGTAAGGATATGATGACTACGTGCTAATGCCACGTGTAGCCCCTCATTGAGGAGTGATTACCGGGCATTGTGTGGGTATGATCCTGTAGGCTAACCAACCTAGGACCCCATTTTTCCAACTCCCGTTGTTTAAATAAATTTACTTTTCTTTATATATGTGCAACTTGTTCAAGCCTTTTCCCTTGTTTCATTACTTGAATCATAGATGTTCTTAGAATGTCAAAACATGCCTTTACTTGCAAGTACGTGGTAAAACTGTTTATCTGTTAAAATGACTAATTCACATAAGTATAAGTTCGGCGGGACCCGCCATTGTGAAGCGTGAGGGGTGCCTAACACCTTCCCCTCAAGGTTATTTCGAGCCCTTACCCTAAATCTCTTGTAATGTAAACTAGTCTATGAGTTAATTTCTCAAGGTGCCCTAACGCACCATAATTCGTTAGGTGGAGACTCTTCAAATACCCAATTTCCAAAAGGAAAAGAGTTATTTCACCATGAAATATCGAAACCCGGACATTCTCCGCGAGGAGGAAAAAAGGGGGAGTGACAAAAGGAACCTTTGAAAGAGTATAACTTTGTAATCAATTTAAATAAATCAAATTATTTAAATATCTCATTTTTAGATTTCTATTTGTGTAGATGAAATTTGTTCATTGTAGATGGATGTATAATAGGAATCATCCTAATCGTGCAGGGTTGAGAGATGAATTTATTGATGGGGTTGCTGAATTTATTGCTAAGGCTCAAACACTTGATGATTTTCTTATTATTAGGTGCCCTTGTGTGAATTGTAATTGTATTGAGTTATTGAGAACAGACGAAGTTAAAGTTCATCTTTACAAGAAAGGGTCTATAGAAAATTATTATATATGGACTGTTCACGGGGAGAATTATGCTATTTTAGATGATGCTAAATTCAGAAGTCTTTTGGTGGTGAGGGTAGCCCCATAACGGAGCATAATGTTAAAAACTCTCGATACAATGAAATGATGAGGGATGCTTTTGAGATGTTTTTCGGGGCTCAATCTGAACCAAATGATGAGGCTAAGCGTTTCTATGAACACTTAGATGAAACTAGTTGTCTATTGTATGAAGGCTCGGTGCATTACAAGTTGTCTATTGCGGTTAGATTGCTAAGTATCAAATCAGAGTAACATTGGATTCTATTGTTGGGCTTATGAATGAACTTAATCCGAGTAACATTAACTTACCAAAAGATTTTTACACTGCCAAGAAATTGGTTTCTAAGTTGGGCCTTTCATCATAGAGAATTTATTATTGTGAGAAAGGTTGCATGTTATTCTATAAGGATGACGTATCTTTAGAGAACTGTAAATTTTATAATCTGCCTCGTTTTAAGGAAGTCACAAATGCCAATACAAAAAAAGAAGGTTTCAGTTAAAGCGATGCATTACTTACCTCTTACAGCTAGGTTAAAGAGGTTGTATGCATCAATGATATCTGCTCCTCTTATGAGATGACACTATGAACATAGAAGGCTACCCGGTGTTCTATGCCTTCCATCAGATGGAGAAGCATGGAAGCATTTTGACAGGGTGTTCCCCGAGTTTGCTAGTGAACCAAGAAACATTAGGTTGGGATTATGTGCAAATGGATTCACTCCATTTGCTGTCTTTGCTGCACCATATTCATGTTGGCCAGTGTTTGTTATCCCGTATAATCTTCCACCCGAGTTGTGCAATAAGTCCACATCTGTTCCTAACTTGTATTGTTCCAGGTCCACGCAATCCGAAAAATTTGATTGATGTATACTTTCGGCCTTTGATTGATGAATATAATTATTGTGGCATAAAGGTGTGGAAACATATGATATAGAAACTAAACAAAACTTCAAATTGTTTGCTGCTTTGATGTGGACTATAAATAATTTTCCTGCTTATGGAATGTTGTCCGGATGGTCGAGTGCTGGAAAGTTAGCTTGTCCTTTGTTGTATGGAAGATACAAAAGTATTTACTTTGAAACATGGAGGTAATAATACATGGTTTAACTGCCACCGTAGATTCTTGCCAATGAATCATGAATTTAGGCGAAATACAAGTGCATTTATGAAGAACCGAACTGATTTTGAGGAGCCACCGGCCTACTTGTGTTTAGAAGAAATTTGAAACAGAGTAAGGGATCTGCCTAAAGTAACAGAGTCTCCACCATCTAAAATATCAGGTTATAGTGTCACGCATAACTGGACTAAATAGAGTATATTTTGGGAGCTACCTTATTGGAAGCAAAATCTTCTTCGGCATAATCTGGACATCATGCATATCGAGAAGAATTTTTTTAATAACTTGTTTAACACTGTTATGGATGTTAACAAGACCAATGATCACTTGAAGGCCAGGATGGACTTAAAGGAATACTGTAGGCGAAGTGAGTTGTATCTGATATACTTTAACAACAAGATTAAGAAGTCCAAAGCCGGTTACACATTCACCTTGGACGAGAAGAGAGATTTGTAGTTGGGTTAAAAATTTGAGGATGCTTGATAGGTACGCATCAAATTTATCCAGGTGTGTTGACATGAAAGAAGGGAAGTTGGCGTCAATGAAAAGCCACGATTTTCATATTTTCATGGAAGTGTTGATGCCTATTGTATTCAATGCAATGCCTGATCGAATATGGAAACTGATTACAGGAATAAGTTTCTTTTTCAAGGATTTGTGTTCTAGCACATTGAGGGTGGAGAACCTATTTTATATGGAGAGTAACATTATCTTAACTTTAAATAAGCTGGCAAAAAATTTCCCTCTTGGTTTTTTTTTATGTAATGACACATCTTCCAATTCACCTTGCACAAAAAGCACGGCTTGGAGGGCCAGTTCAATATAGATGGATATATCTTTTCGAGAGGTAATGACATTTAATCATTTCTTTTGTATTAGCTTTAAATATTGGTTCGTCTAAAAATCACACTATGCGGGACTATTGGCAAATGTAAACGGACCATAAAAAATAGATCAAGAATTGAGGGTTCAATATGTGAAGCATATGTGGCTATTTACGAGGGTTCGATATGTGAGGCATATAAAATAAATGCTATTTTCGAAAAGAAGGTTGCTAAGTGGATTAAAGATACTCTATTCGCTACTCGGAATACTAGAAAAATGCCGGAGTGGTTAAGAGAAGATGTTTGGAATAAACTTCTTGAGAAGTGGAATTCCGATGAATGGAAGAAGAAGTGTGAACAAGCAAAGGTAAACCGCGCCTCCAGTAAAGGTGACTCATTGCACACAGGAGGTTCGATTAGTTATGCGGCCCATAAACTAAGATTGATAATTACTTTAAAAAAAAATTCATAGTTTTACATATAGAATTTTACCACTGTAATGTCTAACTCATACTTTTTGTTATGAAGGAAAATGAAAGAGGGCGAGATGTGAGTCAAGCTAAGGTCTTTGAGGAGACGCATAAGAAAAAGAAGAAGGACAGTATAAGAGAACACTGGGTGGAGACGCGTCCATCGGACACATATGTAAAATACTAACTTTATAATTATGTATGGTTTATTAATATTAGTTTGTTTACATAATAGTTATATTTTCATTTCAGGAATATTATCATAAAAGGGTGGAAGAATGGCTTCAACTCAACCAACACCTAATGATATGGCTTCATTGTGGATAGAGGCAGCGGGTGGAGTAAACAAATGGAGAGTCTACGGACTTAGAGTACGCCGACCTGCAGGTCATCCAAACCCACTCTTAGCCGATGCTTCTTCTTCGCAAAATCAAGAACAGATGGAAGATATGAGAAAAAAATTCGTAATTTGGAGCAACAATTGGACTAACAATTCGGAACATGTGTTGAGATGCAGAAATTCATGAGAAAAGATGGGCATGATGTATCTGATGATGAGGATGAACAAACTGAATCTGATTTGTTGTATTTTAGGTGTATGTTGGTTGATTGATAAACTTGATGTGAGAGATAAGTTTAAAAACAAGTTTATGTTTTGTTTTTAAACTTGAATGTGGGCTACTATTTGGATGTTTTTACACCTAAAATTGTTAGGTTTAATGGATTTGTTGGTTTAGATTTGTTTTATTGGTTGGACTTATTGGTTTAGGTGTGATATTGGTTGACATTTGTTGATTGGTTGTTGGTTATTGTATTGTAATTGTTTGACAGTGGTGTAGCTCAAAATTGAGCAGAATTCTGCCCAGTTTTACAAAATAACCCGACTGTTTTCTGACGAAACTGTTGGATATTTTCCCAGTTTTGCAAAAAAATACCCAGATTTCCGACTGATTCTGTCAGAAATGATAAAAGATTTATGTATTTTTTTAAAGTTTTCGACGGTTTCGATCGGAGAGTTAAAGGAATTTTATTTTTTAATTATTATTTTCTGATCGATTCGATCGAAAATATTAAATATATTTTTTTAAAATAATTACGACAGATTCGGTCGATAAATTTCTGACTACTTTGGTCGGAAATATAAAAATAATTTGGTCACCTGACTTGGTTTCCGACCGAACCCGTCGGTAATTTCCGACCAAAGTAGTTGGAAATCTGTAATTTTCAACAGATATCGTTAGGGGTGTTCGTCGGTCGGTACGGTACAATATTTAGATATTTCGGTTCGGTAATTTTGGTATTCGGTTTCTTAAAATCCTATACCAATACCGTACCTAATTAAATTCGGTATGGTTCGGTTTTTCTCTTTTCAGTTTCGGTTTATTCGGTTCGGTAACTTCGGTTTATTCCATCTGAATACTAACTAGTGCAGAGCCATACACTCTAATATTCTTAATTAAAGTACTCAAAAATACAAAACTGAAAATGTTTGTTGACAAAAATTTTGTCCAAAACTAGCAAACTTTCGACCCAAATAGAGAAAATTGTACATAAAAGAATATTTGATCATTAGAAATGTCTTGTTACTTGTTTAGAGTTAATTGATGAACTTTGAGAATAAAGGAAAGTAAAATTTTAGATTTTTAATATTTATGTTATAATTGATAATATGTGTTTGTGTAGTATATTATATATTTCGGTACAATATCGATATTTCGGTAATTTATTTTAAAATACCAAAAACCATACCTAATACCAATTTTTAAAAAAAATTGAAATCAAATACCATACCAAATACCAAAATACTGTATACCAATTACCAAAATTTTCGATTTCGGTACGGTAATTCGGTATTTACCAAATTATGCGCAGCCCTAGATATCGTGGTCGGAAATCACTCTTTTCTGGTAGTGTTTCCAAAACTAAATATTTCTGTTTTTTTTTCATTCGGTATTTGTACTCGCTTTGAAGGCCCGATTAATTCGATTTACCGTTGGAAAATCCCACTTTGGAAGGTAAAACGCTTCATATCGAGGCGACTTTTAACGCGAAACCTCCAATTAAGGACGAAGAGGTACTTACCACCCTACCATAACTTTTGGTGATAGACCCAAACCTACATACAAACTAGGTTGTCATAATAGATTGATACTATTTATACAAATCCCAAAAAAAACTCCGGAAATATAACACTTTTTGGGGTGCTCTTTGTCGATGCCCCCTTTTTCCAAAGGCGAAATTGGGTTTACGATATTTGGGCGGACAACTCTATTCCTTTTGGGAATTTGGGTTTGAGATTTAGAAGAGTCGCCACCTAATGATTAAGTGCATCAGGACACTAAGAATTTAAAAGAAAGAAGAACCAGAGAATGGGTAAGGGCTTGAAATTATCTCAGGGGAAGGTGTTAGGCACCCCCCAAGATCCACTAGTGTGGTTCCCGTCCATGTTACAATTGTGACTTTAAAACAAATAAACATACAAGACAACTTCCACATAACGATTACAAGTAGGAATGTATAAAGGTTAAATAAACATGCTGAAGTCAGGAATAGGTGGTTTCATAGTTGTTTTAAAGAATGTATAAGTGCAGGAAATAAGGATCAAATAACGAGTGCAAACAATCAGACAAAAGAAGTGAAATGGGCGGAAGTTAAAAAAAACAGTGCTGGAAATTCAAAGAGGTTTTAAATGATTTGAAGCGAAATACAAGGTTTAAAGAGCTGGAAACTGACAGTTTAAAGAAAACAATAACGAAAGTACATAAGGAGGGAGGGGGGTCCTAGGTTTATAAATAACATGGATCATCCACGCAACACTCGGTAACCAATTATACGCGTGGTGTTACCGCGTGATCATCATATCCATGTCTACCCTTCCCACCCCATTAAGGTATTAAAGCGCAGAATAGTATCGTTACTTATGGCATGCTATTACCCGTCCCGATCCTATCAGTCCCGGAGGCATTGAGACTACTAATCCTAAAGGGGAGGGAGTTGAGGCATTTCAAAAGTTTTAAAAGGATAAAAGTCTAGGCGACAAACAAAAACACATAATCAAATAGGGGAGAAGCAAACAACAGTTAAGGCTCTAACAGGCCTCCTCACTTAAAGGCAAATATATAGCATGACTTCAAATACTGGTTATGGTCTGAATTAAATTTAAAAGCGTTAGGACAGGTTGATTTATCACATATTTCTCAGACGAGGAGTCCGAATTAGCCTTGTCTGGTTGTAGTTATCAGAGCTGGCACAGTTAATTAAAAACCTAATGGCTTGCCTAAGTGAGACCTGTAAGCATGATATCTAGCGGAGCGTACTGATTTTAAAGAAAGGATCACTGGTTTTATAGACAAAAGATCTGCAGATTTTAAACGAACTTATGACTAGTTTTAAACGTATAGATAAAATAGACGAGGCTGATTCAATTGATTATTCCTATAGGCAAGTTATCTAAGCGTTATTGGTTTTAAACGATTACATAGATGCAAGAGTCCTATAGGCATGGTATCTAGAATGAAGTTGATTATTATTAGACCTATGATTGTTTTCCTAATGACAGGCATATCCAGAAGTGCAGAAAAGAAACCTATGATCATGATTTCTATATGCAGAAATACAGGGACTTAGAGACAGGATTTCTATATGCAGAGATGCAGAAAATAAATGACCTATAGGCATGCTGTCTATGTGAATGCAGGAATTAAAAATCCTATAGTCAAGTTATCTAAGATGAGAATGCAGAAGTCTATAGGTAACCTATAGGCATGCTGTCTATGTGAATGCAGGAATTTAATAAGATCCTATAGGCAAGTTATCTACCCTTTGCATACAACCATTCCCATCCCTTTCCACTAGCCGTCCCCAATAGTTATTACAAATTATTACAGTCCAAAATGAATCGGAAAAGTAAGGAAA
The DNA here is from genome assembly GCF_001879085.1 of Nicotiana attenuata. Taxonomy (NCBI): domain Eukaryota; kingdom Viridiplantae; phylum Streptophyta; class Magnoliopsida; order Solanales; family Solanaceae; genus Nicotiana; species Nicotiana attenuata. The sequence goes on from NW_017670434.1 coordinate 306,733, forward strand.
TAAAATTACATCAGAAGTTCCAGCTACAACCAAACAGCCTAATTCAGACTCAAAGTCCAACAATATGAGATAAACCAACTTCCAGGATCAAAACTTCCAAAAGCCTTTCTCATCCTTTGGGTGTGTCAAAGTTCCAAGGAGCTTTATGAACTCCAGGCAGTGCTTACACCCAATTATATTGCAGAATTAAGGTTATGGTGCAGTGTGGAATAGCCAGCCTCGAATGTCCAAGNGGGGGGGAATTAGGAAAGCCATGGCAGGCTGGTGGTCATGCCTAACAATTGGGAATGCTGGCACACCCCTGACCAGCCTGTCAGCCAAAACTTGGGAGTTAAGATCCATTGAGGATCAGGTTCTGACCTGGGCAGTAATTTGGGTACTGCCAGGCCAAGAACCTTAAATCAGACACATAAAGGGGAATGAGGGGTAGGGATTCACAATAGAAACAGATGCAAGGAAGGAACATATTAGCATAAATCATTGAATCATGCGCAGTAAAGTAAACAGGATTGCAGAAACTGTAAGTAAACACATAGGGGTGAGGCAGGAATGTTAACTCAGAACATACCAGTTTCAGAAGAAATGAGTAGAAAAATAATAGTCTTAAAAAAGCCAAGTTGCAAGCAAAGCAATTCCAAAAGATCCCAAGCAAAGCAGAATATCGAATTCAAAATAGTATTGGAAGTGTGCAAGTATTTTAAAGACTAGTGGTGTGAAGGTTGTGTGAAGAATTAAGTCGTGTGTAAAAGTGCAGAGGGGCAGTCCTTTTTATAGTGCAGAGAAACAAGTAAGAAAGGCAAGGAATATATCATTGAAATCAGTCTCCCTTTGGTTAAGGGATTCTGATTTCGACGGGTAAAAGCCAGTTAAGGAAAGAAACTTTAATTAAAACTTTTCAAAGTAGCACAAAAGGGGTAAATACATAGAAGTTATTTAAGGAAAACAATCAATGGTACACGGTCTGTGACAAATATGGAAAGGAAATCAATCAAACAGCTAGTGCAACCAAAATTACAAGTTCAATTTGAATGAACCAAGTCAGGAAAAGGTAAAGGAGATTCAATCAAAGAAAACCAGTTAGACCTTATTAAGAGGATTTCGGAATCAATCAATTAGTTGGAAAAACCTTTTGAAAGCAGAGTCCTTATATATAAAGCACACAAATCAAGAAGGGATTGTCAAATTATTTAGAAGAGGGTTTAATCAAAGAGGGGTTCAAAATCATAAGCAAAAGTGGTACAAGTCCAATTTGTAGACTCACGAGGAGTCTGAGAGTCCAGGGTCCCAAAGAGGACCCTAACTCGCACATAAGAATCAAAATTGCCAAGAAACCCCCAAATCTTAGGGTTTCGAATTGAGTCAGACAATAGAGATGAGAAGGCAAGCCTCTTGATAGAGGCTCAAGAGTCCTTTCCAAAGATTCATGAGAAACAAATAAACAAGATACACAGTTAAGAGCATGGAGAACACGTTTGAAAAACTCAGAATTTAACAAGTTCAGAAGAAAAAGATACAAACTTAGGCAAAACAAGATGAATCATGCTTAGTAAGAATACAAACATAGTACAGTAACTCCAACAAAATCAAAGAACTCAATCGTAAACACATATAGCAAAGATTAACATGTGAGCATAGGAGAAAAGAAAGTAGAAGAACATTACATGCATAGTAAAAGAAATCGGAAAAACACACATAAATAAAGAACAAAAAGAATCAGAAAGGTATTTTGAAGAAACTTTTCGAAAACCCTAAATCAAAATTAAACGATTTTGAAAAAAGAGAATTTGGGGAAAAACCTTTAAAAAGTTCAATAGAACACAGACATGATCCGGATCTAAGAGAATAAGCAAGTAAAGAACCTATAACAGCTTAGGGTTGTAGAGAAAACCTTAGAAATGAGAAAGGTCTTGAGGAAAGTCAGATCCTGAGTCGAAAAGGCTCATATTGCTTGAATACGACGGAGTAGTGGCCGGAGGAGCCATAGATCTACAAATCTTAGAAGATCTTGAAGAGAACCATCGAAGTCAGGCTTCACAGCCTTGAATGGCTTAGGTCTAATGGTGAGAAAGGGTGAGTACAGACCGTCCATGGCCTGAGACGCCATGGATTCCAGCGAAATCATGGTGGAAAAGGGGTCGGAGACGATTAGGGTTCCAGGAGGGTTCGAGAGAGTTCGAGAGACAAGGGGGTTCAAAGGCGGCTGATAGGTGGAAGTGATTAGGGTTTGGGAGGGTTTGGAAATTAAAAAGGAAAGGGGGAACTATGGCCGTTGATCAAAATGATCAACGGTCTGGATTGAATATGAGCCGGGCGGGTTTTTTAATTGGGTCAGGGGGTCGGGTAATTTAGGGATTGGGCTGGTCCGATTTGGGGACTGAAATTAGGCCAATTTGAGGTTAAAATTAAAAGGTAAAAAAGGCTCTAATTGAAATAGAAATGGGCTAAATGTTAGCCAATTTTCCCCTTTTATTTTATAAAAATAGCAATAATGATTTTAAAAGTAAATTTAAAACACTGAGCCAACGAATACTATATAAATATTAATCTAAAAATACTGGAACTAATTTTACAATTATAAAATGCTATTAATCTTAAAGTAGGCTATAATTGCAGTTATATGCAATTTAGTCTTTTAAATACCAAATAAATTTATAAAAATAAACAAAAATCACCTTAATTATATTTTGGTACAAATATGAGAATAAAAAATAAATTATTCACCAAAATGATAATCTTGGGAATAATTATTGGATTTTGTACTGATAAAATAGACAATAAATTGGTTTTAAAATCTTTAAAAATTGGGAAAAAAATATAAAAACTCTGGGGCATGCTTATATATGCATGTACATGCTACTTTGGAAGTATTTTGTATATAAAATACATAGAAAAAAATTGGGTATCAACACTCATTAACTTTTGATTCCGCTTGCCTCATGGGTAGAACTTTAAGGTCAAAAGTTAAAAGTGTTGCCCAATGGGGCAAGCGAGGCGCAACACCTGTTAAACTTGAAGTTCTACCCAAAGGGCAAGTGGGGACAATAATTCAAGAAATATCTATTTTGAAGGTTATTTGTGTACTTCTTTGTACGTCATTATGGATCTTAATGCAAGACCTTTTTCCTTTTGCTCATCAGCCTACGAGCTGTTTTAATCTTCAAGTCACTTTAGGATTGATTGTGACGACCCGGCCGGTCGTCTTAAGAATTAACGATCCGATACCCTATTAACTGGTTTCCCCAAGTTCATTTCTGCTATTTTGATTTGTCGGGATGTTCGGTTTTAAGTTTCGGAGAGTTTTGGGACACAGAGTCCCTAAATGAGAGCTTAAGTGTTGGAAAGTTGACCATAGTCGGAATAGTATGAAGACGGCCTCGGAATGAAAATCCGATGGTTCCTTTAGCTCCGTTAGGTGATTTCGGGGTTAGGAGCGTGATCGGAATGTGTTTTGGAGGTCCGTAGCTAATTTAGGCTTGAAATGCCGAAGGTTGAATTTTTGAAGTTTCCGGTCCGATAGTGAGATTTTGATTCGAGAGTCGGAATGGAATTCCGGAAGTTGGAGTAGCTTCGTAGTGTTTAATGTGACGCGTGTGCAAAATTTCAGGTCATTCGAATGAGATTTGATATACTTTTTGATCGAAAGTGTGTTTTTAGAGTTTTTGAAATCCTTAAGGTTGAATCCGATGAAAAGTAGATGTTTTGATGTTGTTTTGAGTGTTCCGAAGGTTGGAACAAGTTTAAATGATGTTATGGGATATGATCGTAGGTTTGGTTGAGGTCCCGGCGGCCTCGGGTGTGTTTCGGATGCTCAACGGATCATTTTTGGAACTTGTTGAATTGCTGAACTGCTGGTATCTGGTTTCCTTCTCTGCGATCGCATCCTTACCTCCGCAATCGCGTAGTGCATTCTCTGAGGGGCCTAAGTTGTTCTTCACGATCACATTACTTTACTCGCGATCGCGGAAGTCAGCCTCTTCCTCCTTCGCGCTCGCAATTACTCTTCCGCGTTCGCATAGTAGAAATGGGAGCAGGTGGTTCATTGTCCTTTTACTCTTCGCTTTCGGGTGGCTTCGACCGCGAACGCATAAGCTGGCCTTGTCCTCTTCTGCGATCGCAAGCCTTCTATTGCGTTTGCATAGGCCAGTTCGAGGACCCTTCACTCTTCCTCTTCTACGATCGCATTCTTCATGTCGCGATCGCGTAGGCCATTTCTGGAGCCTTTCACTTTTACTCTTCGCGATCGCAAATGATTTCTTGCGATCGCAATGATCAATATCTAGGCAGAGAATTTAAAACCCAAAATCGAGGGTTTAGACAATAACTCATATTTTGGACTTGGGAGCTCGGGAGATCACAATTTTTGAGGGGATTTTCACCTGGGCGACTTGGGTAAGTGATTCTTACTCGGTTTAAACTAATTTCCATGAATCTTCACTTAAATTCATCCTTTAATTTCGGAATTTTGGTAGAAATTGGGGAAAAAGTTCTTTAACCTAGAGATTTAGTTTTGATTGGGTTTTTGTCATCCGATTTGAGGGATTTTTGTATGAATAGACTCGTGTGGGTGTGAGGATTCTGAAAATATAAATTTCACCCGATTCCGAGACGTGGGCCCGAGGTGCGTTTGGGTCATTTTACATAATTTCGCATATTAGCTTAGAATTTAATTGTAGAATCAGCTTCTTGAAGTATTATTTACATTATGAAATGGAATTGAATAGATTTGGGCCATTTGGAGTCGGATACTCGGGCAAGAACGTGGTTTCTAGTTGATTTTGAGCCGGTTCGAGGTAAGTGGCTTGTCTAAACTTGTGTGGGGGACCTTTTCCCCTTAGGATTGATATTGTGGTAATTGAAATGCCTTGTACGTGAGCTGACGAGCGCGTACTTGTGCTAATTGTTGGAAATCCGGTTTTTCATTAAAAATAGCCTTAAATTGTGTTCTTCCTTTTTCTTACTTACACTGTTTGGAAATTAAACCTGTTGTAGCCTAGAGAAGCATGTCTACTTGTCTAAATTGCTCTATTTGCCTTAACTTCCTTAACTGTATTACGTGCACCATGCTATTCTAGGATTACCTGCTTCACTTTGATACGAAATTGATTGGATTGAATTCTTGTTGTTGCTGCATGTTTACTTTGGGACTACGGAACGGTATTCCGGGAGATCCCCTTGAACTTTTACTTTGGGACTACAGGACTGTATCCCGGGAGCTCCCCTGTATGTTTACTTTGGGACTATGGAACGGTATTCCGGTAGATCCCCCTGCACTTTTACTTTGGGACTATGGGACGGTATCCCGGGAGCTCCCCTATATGTTTACTTTGGGACTACGGAATTGCATTCCGGGAGATCCCCCTGCACATTTATGAGTTGGACTACGGGACTGCACCCGGGAGATCCACTAGATATGGTATTTATATTTGGGGACTACAGGACGGTATCCTGGGAGATCCCCGGTTGTTATCTTGGAGCTGAGTTGTATTCTCTTACTGTGTTTTACTTGCCTTTGTGATAGCCGTTGCTGTCCTTTATATCTTGTGTTACTTATTTACACTGTTTATTTCACACTGTTAACCCTTGTATTTCATTTAACCTCAGTAGGGCCCTGACCTTCCTCGTCACTACCCGACCGAGGTTAGGCTTGGCACTTATTGAGTACTGTTGTGGTGTACTCATGCCCCTTCTACGCATGTTTTTCATGTGCAGCTCCAGGTACTTTCGCTCAGTCGTATCATCCTTGAGGCGAGGCGCTTCTGTAGAGACTTCAAGGTATATCTGCCGCGTCCGCAGACCGAGGAGTCCCTTTGTATTCTTGCTTTTAAGTATTAGCCATTCTGTATTTCTTTTCTTTATTAGACAATCTGGAGTTAGAGCTATGTAGTACTTCTTAGCTTGTGATTCATGGGTTTCCGGGTCTTGGATTTATGTGTTGGTTTTGAGAGTTAAATATGGTGTATGCCGAGCGGCACATTTATACACTGGTTATTTCTTATTTCTGTTTTAAATTGTTTTACTTCCGCAAAAATTTTGATTTCTTTTCCGCAATTTAGGCTTACCTAGTCGTAGAGACTAGGTGCCGTCATGATTGTTCACGGAGGGCGAACCGGGGTCGTGACATTGATAGTCTATTTGGTCAAGCTTTTCCATGGCCAAAAGTACCTTTTTTTTTTAAAAAAATGGTTTTTTTCAACGACGTGTTTGGCCAACCGGGGTTGTACTAGTTGGTATCAGAGCTCTAGGTTCATAGGAGTCATGGATCACAAGCCGGTTTATTAGAGTCTCGCTGATCGGTACGAAAACGTCTGTACTTATCTACGAGAGGCTATGTAACTGTTAGGAAAATTTTACTTCTTGATTTCCTCATTGTGCGACTTGATTCCTTGAGGCTTATGCCCTTATTTCCTTCCTACTCAATCTTACGCGACGCGAACCGCTTGTTATAAATTGAGAATTGAAGAATTGTAATGTTACCACAGATGTGGTGCGAGATGTTTCTCCTGGTATAGTTGGGTGAGCTATTATCGTCGCCTTGCGGAAGGATTTTTCTATCGTTTCGGCTCAATAGTTGTGCTCCTAAGAGCTTTGAGGCTATGCACAGGTTGCTATGATGCTCGCGATTGGTTATCGCACAGTATTGACTTGATGGTAGGAGACTTGCCTATGTGTTGGGGCGGTGAATGAGTTGAAAGGAAGTCTACTCAGTGCACGATTCAGAGATATGATATTTCACTTCCGGAAGGAAAAGCAATTGGCCTATGAATGTCTAGATTTGGGGTGATGGAGTAACGAGACTTGGTAAATTCGAGCATGGTGGAATTTTTATCTGCGATGTAGTGCCGTCGTCCTCGATTGTATGTGTTAAGTTCGCCGGTGTTATGGTCTTCTGCAATTCGCCATTGGAGTAGGATATTGTGAAATAATATTGGAGAAAAGACCATTGGATATCGCGGAGTGCGGTGGTTCAAGATTGAATCAGTGTCTCTAATGTCGACGGCTCGAGAAAGATGATCTCCGGAAAGGTTTAAAGTTAGCAGCTAATTGTGTGTTCAAGTGCTACGAAGATAGATTTTATTAAGGCAACAACTGAGCAGCAAAGGATGAGGAAAGACATGTGGGGAGTGTCAGGCGGTGGTTAAGATTTCTAGAAGGCCAGGTATAAGAAGCAAGATTAGAGGGGTAAGTTCCGCCAAAGTGCGAGAGTGGCGGATTTGCATATGGGCTTTGTGCTAGGATGACTACGCACCTTAAGGAAGAGTTTGGAACGAATTGGGAATTTTAGTGATTGATGATTGGGGGTTACGCATTTAAATTGAAGTATTGGGCTATTATGCGGCAGGAGATTTGATATAACAGAAAGGAGCTACTTGAAATGAAGGAGGATACAACGTAACTTTGAATTGGAAGGATGTTGCCACACATTTAATTGATGTCCACGAGGGGTGAATGGACTTGTGCAGCTAGAGAGTGAGCTTGGATTCAGGATTTATGCCTTGTATAGAGGCGGGTTTCAAGGGAAGTGATTCTGCCGGGTGCTTCGTCGAGAGGGTATTCATGTGCTAGAAGATCCATGGAGTTGATTATATTCGGGGCCAAGTCAGAGCGGGTGGCTCTCAACAACGGTCCTAGTGGATTCAAAGGGGGCAAAGCGTGGTGCCTAATGATTTCGAGCCTACGGTTAAGAATCAAGCTTTGTAGCAGCTTATGAGAAGAGGCATAGAATGTTCTATGATGTTTTGAATCGCAGTGTAGCATTTGGGAGGTATGAAATGGTTCGTGGGATTTGAGACAGCATGGTCTTATGATTCAAGGTCACTCGGGATGAGTGCGGATGGAGTGTGTTATGTGTTGAATGGAGTTATTATTATTTCTAAGGCAATCAAGAATTAATTTGGAAGAAGATAGATTGGTTAGCCAAAGTGAAATTGGCATATTGGTGGTAGTGATCATTTCCTTCAACGTGATCAAGTTATGCAAGTGATTCGTGATGGCGCGTGTGAGGCTTGTCGACCGCCGTAATTGATGTTATTCAGAAGTATTCCACTGCTATGGCCTGTCATGTGTAGGCGGATCCCGGAAGGGCTATGGTGGCTTAGACTACTACTTAGAGATTTGCATATTCTACGGTTATGAGAATTCACCTGTGTGTTGCTATGGTTCTCCTGAAGTGAGTTAAGTGAAAAGTTTTATATGATGAAGTGTTAATCTATTAGTGGTTACAGAACTATGATGAAAATCGTGTTCTATCGTATATTGGCATGTTGGTGCAGTGTGTGGTATGGAATTTGAAGTGAGGATCAAGGTTGCAGTTCGGTGTTGACAAGGATGTCGCGAGCTCGGATGAGCAGTAAAGGAGTTTCGATGTTTAAAGTAAGTGGGTATCGTCTTCAGCGTCACCTGAGATCGGTGTTTTGTGAAAAAGGCCTTGCATCCTGGTTATGGATTCTTGAACGCTTTCTCAGCGTTAGTGCGGCTGGTGGTATGGATACGCATATTTGTTGTCTGTTACGGAAGGTCGTGGGAGCGTGCCCCACAGGAAGATTGTATAAGTGTGGCATGTAGTCACTTGGTTGATTTAAGATTTAAACCAAGTATGAAGACGGTGGTGATATCATTAATTTGAGAATTTATGCTTGGAGGGCACTCGACTTATTGGGTTGTGGACCGTGGAGGATTTGCCCCGGTTATGATGGTAGTTCTCGTGTGTTATGAGAAAAAGGGAGTTATTATGGACCTTCGAAAGGTTATTAGCCTAGTTCAATGTGATCAGAATCAGCTTGAGGTCTGCGGATGGATCTAAATGTGAATATGGGCTCTATTTCAGGCCAGATGTGTTCATTTCAGCAATGCGCTCCTTTGGACAAGTACTCGGGGTACTACTTCGTCGTCAGCTATTCCATGTAATGATATATTGCGCCGTATGAGTTGTGAGACGGCTTGATGAATTTCTTATGTGTTGAGGTTCCGCGTAGAGATAATGCTATATGAGCAGGATGGCTCTCGAGATTCAGACTGTATATCGCACCTCAGTTGTGCTTGAGTTTTGTAGCCTATGGCACTATATGTCTCCCCAGGGATGGTATTATGCACTTAGCGTGCTTGTGACCGATATTCTGAATTTTGTTATAATGAGCAGTTTAGCTCGATGTATATCTCCTTAGGTGAATTCTATGTGTGGATCGGGTGGCACGCCGCCATGGGTATGTTATCTGGATCGGGTTGCACGCCGCAACAGTGTGATGTTGAGTACAATTTTCTATATGCTATTTTTGTATGCCTTGTTTCCTATTTTCTAAGGAAAGTTCATATTAGTGCGTGAGTTGAGTAGTTCCTTCTAGAGTTCATTTTCCTTTTGTCACGTTCGAGTTCATAGCCTATTGGCACATTGTGGCATCATATGAGACTTTGATCATGTCCGGGGTGGCTTATTGCCTGAGCGGTTCGTACTGGGTGAGACGAGATCATTGGATTTAGGATCAGTGCAATCTGATTATATGAAGTATATTAAGGAGCTAAGACCATTATTTGGTTCAGAATAAGGTGATGGTTCTTACCAGGAGTATAGACCCAATGATTTGTTGATTCAGCAGTTGGGTATGAATTTCTACACACCTTTTCCGTCTTAGCGGTACTGTAAGAGTTAGAGCAAGACCCATGTAGGTCATGAGGTGCAATGGGAGCATCAGATTCGTGGAATTTTGACTAATTTGATCAGAGAATATTATTGTGGTCCTGTGAGTAAAGTGACGTAAGGTGTGAATTCAGCTAAGGTATGCAGTCATGTTTTGGTGCTGTGGGTAGTTATTGATACAGTGAGCATATGTTGGAACAGGCCTGGCAGAGAATTCTGGATGTAGGAGTTGGGCTCTAAGGCTTATTTTCTTAGGTGAAAAAGGATATCTTTAGATTGATCGAGCTAGGGTACCCAGCTGAGTTGTGGTAGCACGGGTAGGTGCTCGAGGTGTTAAATAGTGGTTTCGGACAACCCCAACACAGTTCTTAGCACGTTCGAGGATGAACGTATGTTTAAGTGGGAGAGGATGTAACGACCCGACCGGTCGTTTTGAGCTCTAGCGCGTCGCTCAGCAGTTTGGGGCCATGAGCAGCTTCACTTCAGGTATGTCTCTATGCTCGTTCGAGGATGAACGAATGTTTAAGTGTAGTAGGATGTGATGACCCGGCCGGTCGTCTTAAGAATTAACGTCCCGATCCCCTATTAACTGCTTTCCCCAAGTTCATTTCTGCTATTTTGATTTGCCGGGATGTTCGGTTTTAAGTTTCAGAGAGTTTTGGGACACTTAGTCCCTAAATGAGAGCTTAAGTGTTGGTAAGTTGACAATAGTCGGAACAGTATGAAGACGGCCTCGGAATGGAAATCTGATGGTTCCGTTAGCTCCGTTAGGTGATTTTGGGGTTAGGAGCATGATCGGAATGTGTTTTGGAGGTCCGTAGCTAATTTAGGCTTGAAATGCCGAAGGTTGAATTTTTGAAGTTTCCGGTCCGATAGTGAGATTTTGATCCGAGGGTCGGAATGGAATTCCGGAAGTTGGAGTAGCTTCGTAGTGTTTAATGTGATGTGTGTGCATAATTTCAGGTCATTCGAACGAGGTTTGATAGACTTTTTGATCGAAAGGTGTTTTTAGAGTTTTTGAAATCCTTAAGGTTGAATCCGATGAAAAATAGTGTTTTGATGTTGTTTTGGGCGTTTCGAAGGTTGGAACAAGTTTGAATGATGTTATGGATATGTTCGTAGGTTTGGTTGAGGTCCCGGGGGCCTCGGGTGTGTTTCGGATGCTCAACGGATCATTTTTGGAACTTGTTGAATTGCTGAACTGCTGGTATCTGGTTTCCTTCTCTGCGATCGCATCCTTCCCTCCGCGATCGCGTGGTGCATTCTCTGAGGGGGCCTAAGCTGTTCTTCGCGATCGCATTACTTTACTCGCGATCGCGGAAGTCAGCCTCTTCCTCCTTCGCGTTCGCAATTACTCTTCCGCGTTCGCATAGTAGAAATGGGAGCAGGTGGTTCGTTGTCCTTTTACTCTTCGTGTTCGCGTGGCTTCGACCACGAACGCATAAGCTGGCCTTGTCCTCTTCTGAGATCGCAAGCCTTCTATTGCGTTCGCATAGGCCAGTTCGAGGACCCTTCACTCTTCCTCTTCTGCGATCGCATTCTTCATGTCGCGATCGCGTAGGCCATTTCTGGAGCCTTTCACTTTTACTCTTCGCGATCGCAAATGATTTCTTGCGATCGCAATGATCAATATCTGGGCAGAGAATTTAAAACCCAAAATCGAGGGTTTAGACCATAACTCATATTTTGGACTTGGGAGCTCGGGAGATCACGATTTTTGAGGGGATTTTCACCTGGGCGACTTGGGTAAGTGATTCTTACTCGGTTTAGACTAATTTCCATGAATCTTTACTTAAATTCATCCTTTAATTTCGGAATTTTGGTAGAAATTGGGGGAAAAGTTTTTAGACCTAGAGATTTAGTTTTGATTGGGTTTTTGTCATCCGATTTGAGGGAATTTTGTATGAATAGACTCGTGTGGGTGTGAGGATTCTGAAAATATAAATTTCACCCGATTCCGAGATGTGGGCCCGAGGGGCGTTTTGGTCATTTTACATAATTTCGCGTATTAGCTTAGAATTTAATTGTAGAATCAGCTTCTTGAAGTATTATTTACATTATGAAATGGAATTGAATAGATTTGGGCCATTTGGAGTCGGATACTCGTGGCAAGAACGTGGTTTCTAGTTGATTTTGAGCAGGTTCGAGGTAAGTGGCTTGTCTAACCTTGTGTGGGGGACCTTTTCCCCTTAGGATTGATATTGTGGTAATTGAAATGCCTCGTACGTGAGGTGACGAGCGCGAACTTGTGCTATTTATTGGAAATTCGGTTTTTCATTAAAAATAGCCTTAAATTGTGTTCTTCCTTTTTCTTACTTACACTGTTTGGAAATTAAACCTGCTGTAGCCTAGAGAAGCATGTCTACTTGTCTAAATTGCTCTATTTGCCTTAACTGCCTTAATTGTATTACGTGCACCATGCTAGGCTAGGATTACCTGCTTCACTTTGATATGAAATTGATTGGATTGTATTCTTGTTGCTGCTGCATGTTTATTTTGGGACTACGGAACGGTATTCCGGGAGATCCCCTTGCACTTTTACTTTGGAACTACGGGACGGTATCCCTGGAGCTCTCCTGTATGTTTACTTTGGGACTACGGAACGTTATTCCGGGAGATCCATTTGCACTTTAACTTTGGGACTACGGGACGGTATCCCGGGAGCTCCCCTATATGTTTACTTTGGGACTACGGAATTTCATTCCAGGAGATCCCCCTGCACATTTATGAGTTGGACTAAGGGACTGCACCCGGGAGATCCACTGGATATGGTATTTATATTTGGGGACTACAGGACGGTATCCTGGGAGATCCCCGGTTGTTATCTTGGAGCTGAGCTGTATTCTCTTACTGTGTTTTACTTGCCTTTGTGATAGCCGTTGCTGTCCTTTATATCTTGTGTTACTTATTTACACTATTTATTTCACACTGTTAACCCTTATATTTCATTTAACCTCAGGAGGGCCCTGACCTTCCTCGTCACTACCCAACCGAGGTTAGGCTTGGCACTTACTGAGTACCGCTGTGGTGTACTCATGCCCCTTCTGCGCATGTTTTTCATGTGCAGCTACAGGTACTTTCGCTCAGTCTTATCATCCTTGAGGCGAGGCGCTTCTATAGAGACTTCAAGGTATATCTGCCGCGTCCGCAGACCGAGGAGTCCCTTTCTATTCTCGCTTTTAAGTATTAGCCCTTCTGTATTTCTTTTCTTTGTTAGACAGTCTGGAGTTAGAGCTATGTAGTACTTCTTAGCTTGTGATTCATGGGTTTTCAGGTCCTGGATTTATGTGTTGGTTTTGAGAGTTAAATATGGTGTATGCGGAACGACACATTTATACACTGGTTATTTCTTATTTCTGTTTTAAATTGTTTTACTTCCGCAAAAATTTTGATTTCTTTTCCGCAATTTAGGCTTACCTAGTCGTAGAGACTAGGTGCGGTCACGATGGTTCACGGAGGGCGAACCGGGGTCGTGACATTGATAGTCTATTTGGTCAAGCTCCAAGGCCAAAAGTACTTTTTTCTTCAAAAAAATGGTTTTTTTCAACGACGTGTTTGGCCAAGCTTTTCAAAGAAAACAAAAATGCTTTTGAGTAGAAATAAAAGCAGTTTTTGAGAAGCAGAAAAAAAACTTCTCCCTAAAAGTACTTTTTGAAAAACACTTTTAAAAGCTTGACCAAACACTACTTGCCGTTGAAAAGTATTTTTTAAATTAATTAGGCAAAAACAGCTTAAATGAGCCCACAAACTCTTTGATTGGACTAACCAGCCCGTGATATTCTGATATCCCCGAACGGACCCGGCCATTGCAGCTTCTTCGTCTTCTTGTAGACAAAGAACAGAAGCTTTTCTTGAAGAACAGACCTTTTGAGAAGAAGCTACGCATATAAAAGGAGCGACATGGATCCAAAGCTTAAAGAGATTTTCCAAATATTCGAACGATTCAAAGCAGCTTTTTCGCGTAACAATTTCGATACTTGCACTAGCTTACTCTCTCAGCTCAAGGTAATTAATCGCTTCAATGCCCTACCATTGCTAATACTCAAAACCTATTCAGAACCCTAGGCCTTTTTTTGTGCAATTTACTTGTATTAGCCTTGAAGAGTTTGAATTACTGTTACTAGTCCGTAAAAATTTCACTTTTTTTTGGATTTTTAAAAATAAATTTCACCTTTTTTTTTTTAAATTATGAGTGTCATGACATATTACGAGTTTGAAATTAAATCAATTAACTCTTGCTTAATCTCAAATTTAGTTGGGATCAGCCATGTTATTATCTGTATGATCCAGTGGCGGATGTAGGCTTTAAGATGTGGCCAGTAGCTTTGGCCCAATATAGAAGGTGACATTCCTTTTTATACAGACTATACAGCAAAGTAAGACACATAATTGAAACAGAAGGAGAATGAACGAATCATTGTTTTCATAATTTTCTGATCAAAGCTTGACCTGAATTCGTGAAAAAAGCAGCATTTTTAGACATATACTCGGGTGCCCCTCTTGTGGCCACCATGTCAGTAAGCTACGATTTTTTTCAAAAAAGTACTAATATACATATGCTTATCCAAAAAAAAAAAAAAAAAAAGAAGTGATACACATGGAAACTTGCTACTCGACATGGAAGCATTTGTCTGAGAAATATAATAACTGTATTAGTGCTATCTAGCTTGTGATATGAGTCAATTAGCTTAAACAACCATTTAGAAACTTGCATGAGAATACGCCAAGAAGGGGATAAGGTAGCAAGAACTTCTTGTCAGGTGCCTTTCATTTTTCTTAACTCTAAGTTGTCTTTTTCTGATGTTGTAGGTTCTGTTGACCGAACTTAATGCCTCCCCTATTTCAAGGAACACCTAATGCTATCCATGAGTAATGTTCTCCGCTCTTATTTATCTTATTGCATTGATTGGTTGTTAGTTGTGTAAACTATGGCTGTTAAGAATACAAATTTTGAGATGAAATGTTTGTAGTACTAGTTTCTTTGATGTGGAATGCAGCATTCATGGTTGTGTTTGGAACACCGGAAAAGATGGATGTGGCATTTAGTTTTAATTTGTTATAAAATAGAAGTCCAGGTTTTCCCTATTCACCAATATTTTCTATTGAAGTGTCATCATATCCCAATTTTGGAAATTTCATTGTTGGGTAAAGCGTAGCAGATAGTCTTTGGGTGCTAGAGGGAGTAAAACTTTGTTTCTCTTCTCTAAGATTTTAGCTTGCTCTACTCATATGTTTTGCTTATCGGATGGGGTTGCTAACTTTCAAATTTGACATGATGGATAGAAACAGCTAACAGGTTTCGGAGCTTGGTTGAAGTGTACGGTTTTTCCCTGTTGTCTATACTCATATTAACTGCTATAAAAAATTCATACAGGAGATATATATTAGCATGCAGTCGTTTTAGCTGTGAAGATGGAGGACCAGGACGCTTTTGAAAGGGACTTTTTTCAGCTCAAACCTTATTACACAGATGCACGGTAACTATCTATTCATGCTTATTCCACACCGAACTAGAGTTGCTTTCTCCAAGTGCTTTGGACAATCCTTGTATAAAGCATGCTGTTGAACTGGAGCAATCCTTCATGGAAGGAGCTTATCACCGGGTGTTAAGTGCAAGGCAGACTGTGTCTGATGTAACATATGCTTATTTCATGGACCTGCTAGCGAAGACTGTAAGGTAAAGTTATTGGTTTCACCCAACCTTGGGAATTAGTGACAGCACTTAACAGAGCTACTTGCATAATGCGATATGATTGAAACAAGAAGTCTTTATCAGAACAGTGTGTCTGATCTTTCAACTATCTTTCATAAAAATACTATTAGCCACACTAGATTAATTCGTTCCATTTTTCCTAAGCCTTTTTGGTGGGTAGAGTAACCTTGTAGTAGTAAGTAACCAGTGGACTAGTCGAGGTGCAGAAGTCTGACTGAATGGCATCGTTTAAATTACTCTGTGCATCATGATGTGTCCAATTGCAGTGGCATGCTACATGTTTGGCTTTAGATTGAAATGGTGCAAATTCTCTTTGTTATTGGTAGGGATGAGATATCTGGATGCAGTGAGAAGGCTTATGATTGTCTTGCAATTAGTGATGCCCGACGAATTTTGCTGTTCTCCTCAGACCGAGAACTTCTTGAATACGTTGGGGAGGTAAATGTTCTTGCTCACCATTACAAAATATGAGGGTATCTCTAGCAAGCAGTAATTGCGATTTGCACACCCTGCTGCTTGTTTGTTAACCCACTCCTTGAAAACCATTGATTATAACTGATCCTTTGCCTCGGAATCCTGCTCTTTTCCTGCTGAATGCTCTGTTTCTTGATTAGTTTTCTATGCTTATTCCTAGAAACCATCTGACTGATAGTGTTGTTGCAGGAGCATCCCGAGTGGAAGATAGAAAACGGGTTTGTTATTTTCCAGAAAGTAAAAGAATCTGTATCTTGCAAGGAGATACCATCCCTGCAGCTCATCACTCAAACACTTAGCTATACAAGGGAGTTGGAGCGCATTGTCTGATTGAGTACAACACCCCAGCTTCCTTTGCAATTTCAATATTTGATATAAAATCATACCTCTTTATAACAGCCTCGTTTGTTCCAATATTTTTTGGCTGCTATATTGAGGTGCTGTTATAAATGACATATATTATAACATAACCATAAAAATCTATTCCGAAAAAACTTGGCTTTTATAGTGAACGGTTGTTATATAGAGATGCTGTTATAGAGAGGTCTGACTGTATGTAATTCTAGACAATTGAATTTTTGCTTGTTTACAAGAACTATTTCTTTTTGCCTTTCGGGAAAATTAATGGTGACGAAAAGGAGGTGTTATAGGTATCAGTGTTTGTATCTTAATCAAAGTTTTAATCTAAGTTATGCCTATTCCTTTTTTTTTTTTTTTTTTTTTTTTTTTTTTGGGAATTTGGCTAAGGGTCTATCGGAAACAGCCTCTCTACCTTCCAGGTAAGGTCTGCGTACACACTACCCTCCCAGACCCAATTATACTGAGTTATTTTTATTGTTGTTGTTGTGTTATTTTGGGAATCTGATACTGTTCTTACCTCTCATCTCCAATTCGACTTCTAGCAAAAGCCAACTTCTGCCCCTTTAAGTTGCACATGGACATGAAATTCACTTGGGAAAAGGAGTTAAAGATTTATATATGAAAACCACTATTTCCTTGATACTCATCAAACAAGTTTTTCAATTTTGTCATCGGTAGATATCCTTATCTCCATCCCTTAAATACATGAAATTAACAAACGAGAAATCTAGATCAAAAAGAAAATTCCTTTTTTATTTCAAGAATTTAGTTCAGATATTGATGATCATACCAGTATCTGGCAATACTCAAAATTTTATCCGAATGTGAATTTTTATATATTTTTTTTAAACTTCAACTTCAAAATACTTTTGGTATGTAATACTGCACCCTCTCATTTTGCAACAGTTAGACCACTCTCTATGCATTAAAAAAAACACTTGGTGGTGGTCCATGAGGACAACAACTGCAACATCGTGGTTTTCTTTTGTTAATTCTCGTTTTTTTATGAAAAAAGTGTGATTTATATACTAGAAAAAGTGGAGTCATTCGTATTTATATTAGTAGTTGCTAAGATTTGTGTTAAATGGATAATGCAAACACATCTCAATACTTTATTGTTTCATCTAGAGTAGATTGAGAAAAGTTATCATCATCCCTAGCTCTCTCTCCACATGAACGTATATGACAAAATTTTAGTGGAAACTAAAGATAGCCAATTATATAAAGACAATTCGTTGATTCTCAAGTTATAAGGGAACTTTGGAGCAACGGTAAATCCGTCTTCATGTGATCTACAGGTCACGAGTTCGAGCTTTGGAAACAACCACTAATGCTTGCATTCGCGTAGTCTGTCTATATCACATCCCTTAGGGTGTGGCCCTTCTACGACCCCACGTGAATGCAGGATGTTTTGTGCACTGGGTCGTTCAAAAACTCCTTCGGTAGATTGATGTAACACAATTATTATTTTAGAGAGTACAAAAAGAGTTTTTTTATCGCAAATTTTCATATATTTTTAAATATTTTGAATTGTTAATTATAAATTATAATACTCTTTATATAGTTTCTAAATATGTAAATATTATTTTGAAAAATTTATTGATTTTGTGCTCTAATTCACTAAAAATTATATAACTTAGACCCTCGTACTTCGAATCGTGTGAGATAAAGTGAGGGAGTATTGCTAAAAAGACTATTTTCTTTTTCTTCATAGTGTTCTACTGATGTGGTGAAGCACTAATTAAACTCCTTAGAATATACATAATCAACCACTGACTGGCTTATTTTTACATGTATTTTATATAATAGATGGATCTTGTTTTTGAAATTGAAGATTACAGTGATCTCATCAATCGCTTACGTAGACAAAAGAAATATAAATGCATCAAGTTTAATTACACTAAATATTAAAATCCTCACTACATCATCATCATCATCTAGAGACAGTGAGATCATCTTTTGAAATTTCGTTTTAATGTTCAAATTAGTGTGTGGAAGGAAAGGAAGAAAGAAGACGAACATGAATACTAAGCGAGTTTGTCAACCAATCTGGCATGTTCAGACTGACGCACCTCGATTATAATGTAGTTGTAATAGTCATCTAGTGAAAATTTTTTAAGATCCGCTCATGCAACCAGCCCTTCGCGTATTGTGAATGTCATTTGCCTTTTAGCTAATAACCATGTGGAGATTGAGATTCAACAAGCAATATTTTTGAATACTGCATTTGAGACAGTTGTTCGAATTCCTTATGATGTTACTAAGAGCTCCATTTAAGAGGATAAATATCTTTTAAATATAAAGCAATTCATATTTATACCTCAATAGTGATATATCTACAAGACCTATAAAATGGGAGGAAGGAGAAAACAAGTATTCTTTATTTAATATTCAATAATTTGCTTTCTTCAAAGAGAAGATATGTATAGGAGATTTTTTGCTTTATTTGCTCAAAGTTGATAGTTGCCAATTTGACCACCATCATTTATTCTTTTATGGTAAGAGATTCCTCATCTTCTTAAAGTGGTCCTGAATATTTTTTTGATATTAAAAAGTCTTAAGATTTGATGCTACGTGAAACGTTTATGCTAAAATCCTACAAGAACCTATTTGATTTTAATATAAATATTGATCCTAAATATTCCTGTGGAGACAAACAATTTTTTACTACAATCCAAACATTTTAAAAATATTTTTATGTGGCTTCTAAAAGAATAATTACTTTAATGGTGATCTATTCAACTTTTGTGACAACTATAATTGCAACAAAATATATGCACTTATGCGATTAAAGTCGAGATAAAGTTAAGGCTATTGTGACCAAGAGAATTTTTTTTAAAAGTGTATATATATATATATATATNTATATATATATATATATATATATATATATATATATATATATATATATATATATATATATATATAATATAATATAAGATGTACAATAACTTGTGATTGTTTCAGGGGGCGGCCCGACGAATTTTATAGCCTAAAGCCAAATTTTATGAGGGGCCTTAAATTTTTAATTTTTATTTATTTATTTGAAGTCTATTTTTTTTTTAGCTTTTCTTAGATACAAAGTTATTAATAATTTTCTTGTAATCAATAACTCCTAATAAGTAT
This sequence comes from Nicotiana attenuata, assembly GCF_001879085.1. Taxonomy (NCBI): domain Eukaryota; kingdom Viridiplantae; phylum Streptophyta; class Magnoliopsida; order Solanales; family Solanaceae; genus Nicotiana; species Nicotiana attenuata. Next base: position 326,037 of record NW_017670434.1, read on the forward strand.
TTTCCAATTGACAATATAACAAATCCATTGAACCTTTCTTGTGACATTGTTGTTCTTAGGTAAGATTTTATCAATTTTAATTTTGAAAACTTCTTTCCGCTGAAGCAACGGTAACATGAGTTATGAACATTATTTCATAAGCAATTTAGGCATTTGAAAAAGAAATAAATCTTTTTATTTGATTAAGTGTACGGTTTAAACTGCTATCTTCTAATTGTACTATTTTCTTAATACTTTTAATTCAGAAAATAAATCTAAACCATCAATATTGAATTGATTATTATGCTTTATGGAACATTCAAGATTAAGGCAATATTTTTCAAATTCCAACATCTAGTGATCTTAGTTTATACTTTTTACTGCCAAATAGAAAACCAAAAATATTTTCATATACTTCGAATTGTTCAAATCTATTTGAAGTGAAATAATAGCTTTGTCTATTATGTATAAAAGTAATCAACTCTAAAAGACTCTTCGAAAAATTTTGAGATTTTATTATCAACATTCGCATCAAATTGTTACTTCCTATATATCACACGTTTCTCACAAAATTCGGGTTCGATATTCATTTCAAGTGCAATTTCCTTGGTAGAAATCATAGCAGTTGCAAATTGTTCTTCTCTATATTTGTTAAAGAAAGAAATCAAACTTTTTCACTTTACAGAACTCTTTTTTAAACTTATAAAGGGTTTATTCGGGTCTCACAAATATGGGACCTAAAACGATTGCTTTACTTGCTTTATGAAAGGGCCGCCCTTGGATTGTTTATAGTTAATTTTTAAAATTGTAGAAAAAAGTGTTTGACCCTTTAAATGATGATGTCGTGGATGCAAGAAAATTATATATATAGCCTTGTTGGAAATTAAGGATGTATTTGCTTTTCTTTTTCTTTTTCCTTTTCTTTTTCCTTTTCTTTTTAGATAGAGAGACAATAGACTAATAACAATCTAAGGGTTAGGAAGATAATGTGTGATGACCTTTTCATCACTCGTTTTGAAAGTAAATTCTGTGTTTTGAGGCCTTAAAATCACCTTTTTATCTCACCCCGATTTGCGTGCGTAGTCCAGACGTGTATCCGGGAAGCCATTATGTGAAAATCTGTGAAAAATGATAAATTTTGCTTTAAAATAAATTTAGGTTGACTTCGGTCAATATTTTGGGTAAACGGATCCGGACCCGTGATTTGACGTTCCCGGAGGGTCCGTAGGAAAATATGGGACTTGGGCGTATGCCCGGAATCGAATTTCGAGGTACCAAGCCCGAGAAATGAATTTTTGAAGAAATTGTTTAATTGAAATTTCTAGAGTTTTTGGAAATTTGAATGTGAGGGCCCGTATTTTTGGTTCCGGAGCCCGGTACAGGTCTTATATGTGATTTAAGTTGAGCCTGTAAAATTTAGTAAGAAACGGACTTGAAATGACGTGAATCGGACCTTCGGTTGTAAAAATTTGAACTTAAGAGTTCATGAGATTTTATTTTGATGCTAAATTCATGGTTATTGATGTTATTTTGATGATTTGATCGCACGAGCAAGTCCGTATGATGTTTTGGACTTGCGTGCATGTTTGGTTTGGAGCCCCGAGGGCTCGGGTGAGTTTTGGATAGGCCACGGAGTGAAATTTGAACTTAGGAAAACGCTGGTATGTTCAGGGTTGCGAAGCCTGGCTTGCAAATGCGAACAAGTATCCCAAATGCAAGAGTCGACCTGGGCTGCCTTTGGTCGCAAATGCGACTTTTGTATCGCAAATGCGATGTCGCATTTGCGAAGGGTCCCTCGCAAATGCGAAGGTGACCGGAATAGTACCGGGTCGCAAATGCGACAAAAGCTTCGCATTTGCGAAGTTAACAGTCCGAGGGGTTCGCAACTGCGAACCCTGGTCGCAATTGCGACATCAGAGACCAGTTAAATGACACTTAGACGCATTTTCAGCCATTTTTCAAAGCTTCTCAAAACCTAAACACCTTGGGGCGATTTTTCAAAGACAACTACTTTTCCAAATCGATTGTAAGTCATTTCTAACTCGTTTTCTTTAATCTCTAACATCTTTTTACATGATTTCAACTCAAAATCAAGGGTTTTCATGGGGGAAATTGAGTGTTTTGGGTAGAACTTAGGATTCCTATTTCAAAACAAATTACATATTTGAGTTCGTGGGTGAAAGGGTAATCGGATTTTGGTTCGAACCTTGGGTTTTGACCATGTGGGCCCAGGGTCGATTTTTGACTTTTTGGGAAAAACTTTAGAAAATCTATTTTCATGCATTAGAATTGATTCATTTAGCATTTATCGATATGGTTAAGTAACTTGTGGCTAGATACAAACGAATTGGTGGTGGAATCAAGAGGTAAAGCGGTAATTGAGGCTTGGATTGTGTTCGTGGCATCGAGGTAAGTGTTTGGTCTAACCTTAGCTTGAGGTATTAGCAGTCGTGTCTTACTTGCTATGTGTTAATTGTTGAGTACGACATATAGGCATGGTGACGAGTACGTATACGTTGGTGTCAAGCATGCCAGTGAGTCTTATACTATGATTAATGTGACTCCGTTTTGTATTATTCATGCCTTATGTGATGATTTCCATTGTTGAACGAGGCTTGTGGAAGTAATATTGGTAATTGAACACTGAAGAGCGTTGGCTCAAGTTGTAAAATGATTTGTGGAAGTAATATTGGTAATTAAACATTGAAGAGCGTTGGCTCAAGTTGTAAAATGAATTGTGGAAGTAATATTGGTAATTGAACATTGAAGAGCGTTGGTTCAAGTTGTAAAATGATTTGTGGAAGTATTATTGGCAATTGAACATTATAGAGCATTGGCTCAAGTTGTGAAGTACATGTGAAAAAGAGAAGAGGATTATGATATTGTCTCCCTTGCCGGGATGTTATTGCTTTTAATGTTATCTCCCTTGCCGGGATGTTGTTGCTTTTAAAGGTTTTCTCCCTTGCCGGGATGTTGTTGCTCTTGATATTGTTTCCCTTGCCGGGATATAATTGTTGTACTATTGTTCCCTTGCCGGGATTTTTATTGTGACTTTATTTATTTCCTCGCCCTTATTGTTTGTGATTGTTGTTTAAGTGAGGAAGAGTGTTAAAGCACGAAGGGTGATGCCGTGCATTGTATTGGTGAGAGAGTGTTAAAGCACGAAGGGTGATGCCGTGCATGATATTTGTGAGAGACTGTTAATGCACGGAGGGTGATGTCGTGCCGCACGATGTACCATTCCGTGCCTTTATATGAGTGATTATGCACGAAGGATCATTTCGTGCCATGATAATGTGAGGTAAAAGCACGAAGGGTGATGCCGTGCCGATTATATTGATTCTTATGGTGAGGACGAGCGTAAAAGCACGAAGGGTGATGCCGTGCACTTGTCCTTGATTTTCCTAATTCTTGCTGATAATTGAGTTATGGTGTTCTTTACGTTTATTCCCTGATTTTCTGTTGTTACTTGATTTTATTGTGATGTCATTGATTCCCTTGCCCAAATTGCTTGTGATTGTTGCTTGGGTGAGGAAGAGTGTAAAGCACGAAGGGTGATGCCGTGCACGATATTTGTGAGAGAGTGTTAAAGCACGAAAGGTGATACCGTGCATGTTACTTGTGAGAGAGTGTTAAAGTACGAAGGGTGATGCCGTGCACTGGTCTTTGATTTCCTGATTTTTAATGATAACTGAGTTATGGTTTCTCTACATTTAACTGTTGGTTTTCTTTTGATACTTGTTGTTCCTTGCATCATGATTTCCCCTTCCTATCTTTAATTGTAACGTTTGCCTTTATTTTCCGCGGTATATGATTTAACTGCACAGGTTTATTTGGTAGTCTGGTCCTAGACTCGTCACTGCTTCGCCGAGGTTAGGCTAGGCACTTACCAGCACATGGGGTCGGTTGTGCTGATACTACACTCTGCACGCTTTTGTGGAGATCCTGGTACTGGAGCATACGGACCTTAGCTTTGGATAGCTGCCTTCAGTCCATTCGGAGACCCGAGGTAGTCCTGCAGGAGTCCGCAGGCCTTGGCGTCTCCTTCTATCCCTTCATTCTGTTTCTTTCATGTATTTCAGAGACAACATTGTATTTATCTTTCGGACCCTTATTTGTAGTATTCTTAGACAGTCTGTGAAATTATGACACCAATTCTGGGCAGTCTATGTTTAAGGAATTGTATTGGTAATATTTTCATGGTTATAATTTGTTCTTCCGCTTACTTAATTCCGCTGGTTATATAATGTTGATTCATAATTGTTAAAGGATTAAAAATGAGAAAAAGGTAAATAATTCAATTGGTTGGCTTGTCTAGCTTTCTCTAGTAGGCGCCATCACGACTCCCGAGAGTGGGAAATTCAGGTCGTGACAATTTGGTATCAGAGCTCTAGGTTACATAGGTCTCACAATTCACGAACAAGCTTAGTAGAGTCTGAGGGATCGGTACGGAGACGTCTATGTTTATCCCCTAGAGGCTACAGAGTTAGGAAAAACTGCACATCCATTCTTTCCTGTCGTGCGGCTTGAATTCTCAATACTAGTTGAACTTCCACTCTTGTTCCCTCGCGAATGGCGAGGTCACGTACCGCTTTTTCAGCCGAGCAGCATCACAGACCGATGTTAGATCAGCTATGTCTTCGGAGTCTTTGCGGAGGTTGGATAGGTTTCACCAAGCTCTTCACTACTACTTTTGGTGGTACATCTTCTGAGGATCCCCAGGATTATTTGGACAATTGTCATGAGGTTCTTCGGAACATGGGGATAGTGGAGACCAATGGAGTCAACTTTACTATTTTTTGTTTGTTTGGATACGCCGAGACTCGGTGGGGAGATTATTGTTTGGCCAGACCGGCTGGGTCACCAGGTTTGACTTGGGATCCATTTTCTCAGCTATTCCTGGAGAAGTTTCTTCCTATCACTCAGAGGGAGAACTACCGGAGGCAGTTTGGGCGTCTCCAGCAGGGTTCCATGACTGTTACTCAGTATAAGACCAGGTTTATTGATTTGGCCCGTCATGCTCTTCTTATACTTCCCTCTGAGAGAGAGAGAGAGAGAGAGAGTGAGGAGGTTCATTGGGGGGGACTCGTCAGCCCGCTCAGCCAGCTAGAGGTGGAGGTAGAGGTATTAGAGGTGGAGGTCAGGCCGCTAGAGATGGAGGTAGAGGTATTAGAGGTGGAGGTCAGGTCGCTAGAAGTGGAGGCCAGCCAGCAGCAGGCTGTCCCAGAGATGTAGTTCAGAGTGGTGGGGCCCAGCCCCGATGTTAGGCTCTTCCAGCCAGGCCTGAGACTGAGGCTTCCGATGCAGTTATCACAGGTACTGTTCCGGTTTGTAGTAGAGATGCTTGAGTTCTATTTGATCTAGGATCTGCATACTCCTATGTGTCTACACCGGTGGGTGATTCTATTGTGGTAGATCGTGTCCATTGTTCATGTATGGTTGAGATTGGGGGTCTTGAGACTCGTGTAGATTTGTTACTTTTGGATATGGTTGGTTTTGATGTCATATTGGGTATGGACTGGTTATCACCTTACCACGCTATCTTGGACTGTCATGCCAAGACTGTAACCTTAGCCTTGCCAGGGTTGCCTCGTCTTGAGTGGAGAGGGACTCCTGGTCATTCTACCCGTAGGGTTATCTCATATATGAAGGTTCGGCGTATGGTTGATACGGGATGTTTGGCCTATTTGGCGTATGTTCATGATTCCTGTGCCCGTGGTTCGTGAGTTTCCTTCAAACCTGCCGGGTATGCCACCCGATAGGGATATAGACTTCTGCATTGATTTGGCTCCGGGCACTCAGCCCATTTCTATTCCGCCGTATCGTATGGCCCCGCCTGAGTTGAAAGAATTGAAGGAGCAGTTGCAAGACTTGCATGATAAAGGCTTCATTAGACCTAGTGTCTCGCCTTGGGGTGCACCAGTGTTGTTCGTTAAGAAGAAGGACGGATCGATGAGGATGTGTATAGATTACCGGCAGTTGAACAAGGTTACGATCAAGAATAAGTATCCATTGCCGAGGATTGATGATTTGTTTGATCAGCTTCAGGGTGACAAGGTTTTTTCGAAGATTGACTTGAGATCTGGCTACCATCAGTTGAGGATTAGGACATCCGATGTATCTAAGACAGCCTTCCGCACTCGGTACGGGCACTATGAGTTCTTCGTGACGTCATTTGGGTTGACAAATGCCCCAGCAGCTTTTATGGATTTGATGAACCGAGTGTTCAAGCCTTACTTGGATTCGTTCGTGATAGTCTTCATTGATGATATTTTGATTTATTCCCGCAGCCGGGAGGAGCATGAGCAGAATCTTCGAGTCGTTCTTCAGACTCTGAGGGATAGTCAGCTGTATGCTAAGTTTTCGAAGTGTGAGTTCTGGTTAAGTTCAGTTGCATTCTTGGGTCACGTTGTTTTGGCAGAGGGTATTCAGGTAGATCCGAAGAAGATAGAGGCAGTCAAGAACTGGCCTAGACCCGCATCATCTACAGAGATCCGGAGTTTCTTGGGTTTGGCAGGCTATTGCCGTCGGTTTGTGGAGGGATTTTCATCTATTGCAGCCCCGATGACCAGGTTGACCCAGAAGGGGTGCCCAGTTCAGGTGGTCGGACGAATGTGAGGCGAGCTTTCAGAAGCTCAAGACAGCTTTGGCTACGGCGCCATTGTTGGTTTTGCCCACAGGTTCAGGGCCATATATAGTTTATTGTGATGCATCTTGTATTGGACTTGGTGCGGTGTTGATGCAGGATGGCAAGGTCATTGCTTATGCTTCGCGTAAGTTAAAGATTCATGAGAAGAATTATCCAGTTCATGATTTGGAGTTAGCAGCCATTGTTCACGCGCTGAAGATTTGGATGCACAATTTATATGGCGTGTCATGTGAGGTGTTCACGGATCACAAGAGTCTACAGTATTTGTTCAAGCAGAAGGAGCTTAACTTGAGGCAGAGAAGGTGGTTGGAGCTCCTGAAAGACTATGATATCACCATCTTATGTCATCCGGGGAAGGCCGATGTGGTGGCCGATGCTTTGAGTAGAAAGTCAGCCAGTATGGGCAGTCTTGCGTATATTCCGGTCGGTGAGAGACCGCTTGCTTTGGATGTTAAGGCTTTGGCCAACCAGTTCGTGAGGTTGGATGTCTCCGAGCCCAGCCGTGTGTTAGCTTGCACAGTTGCTCGTTCTTCATTATTTGAGCGCATCCGAGATCGGCAGTATGATGATCCCCATTTGTGTGTCCTAAAGGACACGGTGCAACACGGTGGTGCCAAGCAGGTTACAGTTGGAGATGATGGAGTTTTGAGGATGCAGGGTCGTATTTGTGTGCCTAATGTGGATGGACTTCGAGAGTTGATTCTAGAGGAGGCCCATAGTTCCCGGTACCGCTAAGATGTATCAGGATTTGTGGCAGCATTATTGGTGGACGAGAATGAAGAAGTTATATTGTTACGTATGTGGCTCGGTGTTTGAATTGTCAGCAGGTAAAGTACGAGCATTAGAGACCTGGTGGTTTGTTCCAAAAGATTGAGATTGAAGTGGGAGCGTATCACTATGGACTTTGTTGTTGGACTCCCAAGTTCGACACAGTATGGGTTATTGTTGATAGGCTGACCAGGTCAGCGCATTTCATTCCTGTGGCGGTCTCTTATTCTTCTGAGAGGTTAGCTGGGATCTATATCCGGGAGATTGTTCGTCTTCATGGTGTGCCTGTGTATATTATTTCGGACTAAGATACGTAGTTTACCTCGCATTTTTGGAGGGCAATTCAGCGTGAGTTGGGCACACGGGTTGAGTTGAGCACATCATTTCATTCTCAGACGGACCGACAGTCCGAGCGTACTATTAAGATTTTGGAGGATATGTTCCGAGCTTGTGTTATTGATTTTGGAGGCTCGTGGGATCAGTTTTTGCCTTTAGCGGAGTTTGCCTACAACAACAGTTACCAGTCGAGCATTCAGATGGCTCCTTATGAGGCTTTATATGGTAGGCGGTGTCGGTCGCCGGTTGGGTGGTTTGAGCCGGAAGAGGTCAGGATTATTCAGGATAGGCTTCGTACAGCTCAGTCCAGGCAAAAGAGTTATGCCGACCGTAAGGTTAGTGATGTGGCATTCATGGTCGGCGAGCGGGTGTTGCTTCGGGTATCGCCTATGAAGGGCGTGATGAGATTTGGTAAGAGAGGCAAGCTTAGCGCTAGGTTCATTGGCCCGTTTGAGATTCTTGATCGAGTGGGGGGGGGGTGGCTTACAGACTTGCGTTGCCGCCGAGTTTATCAGCCGTGCATCCAGTGTTTCACGTGTCCATGCTTCGAAAGTATCACGGCAATCCATCCCGCGTATTAGATTTCAGCACTGTCCAGTTGGACAAGGACTTGTCTTATGAGGAGGAGCCGGTAGCTATTCTAGACCGGCAGGTTTGTAAGTTGCGATCGAAGAGTTTCCCTTCTGTTCGTGTTCAGTGGAGAGGTCAGCCTGCTGAGACATCGACCTGGGAGTCCGAGTCCGATATGCGGAGCCGATATCCCCATCTTTTCTCCGACTCAGGTACTTCTTTTCTATGTCCGTTCGAGGACGAACGGTTGTTTTAGAGGTGGAGGAAGTGATGACCCAAAAGGTCATCACTCGTTTGAAAGTAAATTCTGTGTTCCCACGCCTTAAAACCTCCTTTTTGTCTCACCCGATTTGCGTGCGCAGTCCGGACGTGTATCCGGAAAGCCATTATGTGAAAATCTATGAAAAATGATAAATTTTGCTTTTAAATGAATTTAGGTTGAATTCGGTCAATATTTTGGGTAAACAAACCAGGACCCGTGATTTGACGGTCCCGAAGGGTCCGTAGGAAAATATGGCACTTGGGCGTATGTCCGGAATCGAATTCCAAGGTCTCAAGCCCGAGAAATGAATTTTTGAAGAAAATTGTTTAACTGAAATTTCTAGAGTTTTTGGAAATTTGAATGTGAGGGCCCGTATTTTTGGTTCTGGAGCCCGGTACAGGTCTTATATGTGATTTAAGTTGAGCCTGTAAAATTTGGTAAGAAACGGACTTGAAATGACGTGAATCGGACCTTCGGTTGTAAAAATTTGAACTTAAGAGTTCATGAGATTTTTCTTTGATTTTGATGCTAAATTCATGGTTATTGATGTTATTTTGATGATTTGATCGCACCAGCAAGTCCGTATGATGTTTTGAACTTGCGTGCATGTTTGATTTGGAGCCCCGAGGGCTCGAGTGAGTTTTGAATAGGCCACGGAGTAAAATTTGAACTTAGGAAAACGCTGGTATGTTGCAGGTTTGCGAAGCCTGGCTCGCAAATGCGAGCTCGCTCGCAAATGCGAACAAGTATCCCAAATGCGAGAGTCGACCTAGGCTGCCTTTGGTCGCAAATGCGACTTTTGTATTGCAAATGCGATGTCGCATTTGCGAAGGGTCCCTCGCAAATGCGAAGGTGACTGGAATAGTACTGGGTCGCAAATGCGACAAAAGCTTTGCATTTGCGAAGTTAACAGTTTAAGGGGTTCGCAATTGCGAACCCTGGTCGCAATTGCGACATCAGAGACCAGTTAAATGACACTTAGACGCATTTTCAGCCATTTTTCAAAGCTTCTCAAAACCTAAATACCTTGGGGCAATTTTTCAAAGACAACTACTATTTCAAATCGATTGTAAGTCATTTCTAACTCGTTTTCTTTAATCTCTAACATCTTTTTACATGATTTCAACTCAAAATCAAGGGTTTTCATGGGGGAAATTGGGTGTTTTGGGTAGAACTTAGGATTCCTATTTCAAAACAAATTACATATTTGAGTTCGTGGGTGAAAGGGTAATCAGGTTTTGGTTCGAACCTTGGGTTTTGACCATGTGGGCCCAGGGTCGATTTTTGACTTTTTGGGAAAAACTTTAGAAAATCTATTTTCATGCATTAGAATTGATTCATTTAGCATTTATCGATATGGTTAAGTAACTTGTGGCTAGATACAAACGAATTGGTGGTGGAATCAAGAGGTAAAGCGGTAATTGAGGCTTGGATTGTGTTCGTGGCATCGAGGTAAGTGTTTGGTCTAACCTTAGCTTGAGGGATTAGGAGTCGTGTCTTACTTGCTATGTGTTAATTGTTGAGTACGACATATAGGCATGGTGACGAGTACGTATACGTTGGTGTCAAGCATGCCAGTGAGTCTTATACTATGATTAATGTGACTCCGTTTTGTATTATTCATGCCTTATGTGATGATTTCCATTGTTGAACGAGGCTTGTGGAAGTAATATTGGTAATTGAACACTGAAGAGCGTTGGCTCAAGTTGTAAAATGATTTGTGGAAGTAATATTGGTAATTAAACATTGAAGAGCGTTGGCTCAAGTTGTAAAATGAATTGTGGAAGTAATATTGGTAATTGAACATTGAAGAGCGTTGGTTCAAGTTGTAAAATGATTTGTGGAAGTATTATTGGCAACTGAACATTATAGAGCATTGGCTCAAGTTGTGAAGTACATGTGAAAAAGAGAAGAGGATTATGATATTGTCTCCCTTGCCGGGATGTTATTGCTTTTAATGTTATCTCCCTTGCCGGGATGTTGTTGCTTTTAAAGGTTTTCTCCCTTGCCGGGATGTTGTTGCTCTTGATATTGTTTCTCTTGCCGGGATATAATTGTTATACTATTGTTCCCTTGCCGGGATTTTTATTGTGACTTTATTTATTTCCTTGCCCTTATTGTTTGTGATTGTTGTTTGGGTGAGGAAGAGTGTTAAAGCTCGAAGGGTGATGCCGTGCATTGTATTGGTGAGAGAGTGTTAAAGCACGAAGGGTGATGCCGTGCATGATATTTGTGAGAGAGTGTTAATGCACGAAGGGTGATGTCGTGCCGCACGATGTACCATTCCATGCCTTTATATGAGTGATAATGCACGAAGGATCATTCTGTGCCATAATTATGTGAGGTAAAAGCACGAAGGGTGATGCCGTGACGATTATATTGATTCTTATGGTGAGGACGAGAGTAAAAGCACGAAGGGTGATGTCGTGCACTTGTCCTTGATTTTCCTAATTCTTGCTGATAATTGAGTTATGGTGTTCTTTACGTTTATTCCCTGATTTTCTGTTGTTACTTGATTTTATTGTGATGTCATTGATTCCCTTGCCCAAATTGCTTGTGATTGTTGCTTGGGTGAGGAAGAGTGTAAAGCACGAAGGGTGATGCCGTGCACGATATTTGTGAGAGAGTGTTAAAGCACGAAGGGTGATGCCGTGCATGTTACTTGTGAGAGAGTGTTAAAGCATGAAGGGTGATGCCGTGCACTGGTCTTTGATTTCCTGATTTTTAATGATAACTGAGTTATGGTTTCTCTACATTGAACTGTTGGTTTTCTTTTGATACTTGTTGTTCCCCACAGCATGATTTCCCCTTCTTATCTTTAATTGTAAAGTTTGCCTTTATTTTCCGCGGTATATGATTTAACTGCACAGGTTTATTTGGTAGTCTAGCGTCCTAGCCTCGTCACTACTTCGCCGAGGTTAGGCTAGGCATTTACCAGCACATGGGGTCGGTTGTGCTGATACTACACTCTGCACTCTTTTGTGCAGATCCCGGTACTGGAGCATACGAACCTTAGCTTTGGGTCGCTGCCTTCAGTCCATTCGGAGACCCGAGGTAGTCCTCCAGGAGTCCGCAGGCCTTGGCGTCTCCTTCTATCCCTTCATTCTGTTTCTTTCATGTATTTCAGAGACAACATTGTATTTATCTTTCGGACCCTTATTTGTAGTATTCTTAGACAGTCTGTGAAATTATGATACCAATTCTGGGTAGTCTATGTTTAAGGAATTGTATTGGTAATATTTTCATGGTTATAATTTGTTCTTACGCTTACTTAATTCCGCTGGTTATATAATGTTGATTCATAACAGTTAAAGGATTAAACATGAGAAAAAGGTAAATAATTCAATTGGTTGGCTTGCCTAGCTTTTACTAGTAGGCGCCATAACGACTCCCGAGGGTGGGAAATCCGGGTCGTGACATAATGGTGCCAATAACAGGTAATTAAGACATAGATTAGTTTGCAAGGGCCTTAGTTTAAGCAACAAAATGCCAAACAAAAAGGGAACATACTTGATGATGATCGAACTAGTTGTTCCAGATTTCATGAGTGATCCGACTCTTAAATGTAATATTTTATTTGCAAATGGTTAAGTATTTATTAACTTTTACACATTAAGCAGTTTTATTTATTAGTAATTCCATATTAATTAGTTTGGATTTAAATTGTATGCATTGATAGTATAAAGATCTTTTACATTATCATTGAGCTTAACAGTGATAATAAAATGTTAGTTACTATTTTATCAGGTTATTATAATGCTTATCATAGAAATTTATCTGTTATTATTGTTGGGTTTGAAGCTTGGTTTAGATTAAAAGAGGGTGAATGGAAAATGGAGGGAAAAATAAAAATTTGATTTTCCCTCCTTGTCAAAGGGACATTGTCCCATATTGGAGGAGGAAAAGAGTTAAGAAGAAGGCATGCCTCACACACAAACAAGTAAAGTATAGTCTAGAGAGAGAAACTCCCACCTCTCACTAGAACCAAATACAATGGACAACCCATCCAAAATACCTAACATACCACCAGATTCCAACAAAATAGAGGAAGATACCCCCCCAAACACACTCCTACAAAGAAATGCTTCTTGACAAACAGGATACCTCACAAACAGACTACTTTGTATCTGAGCCAGAAAACCCAGAAATTCAACAAAAGGCAAAGAAATTCTTGCTCTCCTAGGAAGATAAAAACAGACTATACGAGCCATGACGTTTCTCGGTCATCATTAAACTTTTTGACCGGCGTATGCCACACTACCTCCTCCGATCCAAACTAATTAAACTATGGAACCCATCCAAACAGTTAATCTTGATTGGCCTAGGATGAGATTTCTTCATAGTCAAATTTGGTAAGGAAGAAAATTTGGTTAAGGCCATCCATCGGGGGCCATGGTTCATATCTTGGAGCTTCCTCTCTGTCAGATGGTTGGAACCAAAATTTGTCCCACAAGAAGCCACTCTATTCTTCACTACGACATGGGTTCGTCTCCCACAGTTGCCCACTGAATTCTATGACAAAGAGATCTTAGAAAAAGTTGGCAGAAAGCTTGGGAAACTCCTTAAGAACGATACATGCACCTCAGCGGCACTAAGGGGGAGATATGACAGAATCTGCATCCAAGTTCCACTGGAATCACCAGTCGCAAAATCTGCCACTATAGGAGATCATAAATAGCTGGTTGTCTACGAAGGCGAGAATGTCCTTTGTACAGGATGTGGAAGGCTAGGCCATCTCCTAAAAGGATGCTCACACAGGCAAAAACCAACTCAATCACCACCACCACAGGATAGCCCAAGCTGCTCCAATTCTAAAATAATTACTGACAAAGAAGAAGAATGGAAAACTGTTTCCTTCCCTAGGAGGCGCAAGCAAGGACCCCCCACCCAGCAACGCCAAACGCCAAACCTGAATAGAAAAGGTAAAACATCTGCCCAACCGGATGGCATCCAGGTTAGAATGTTCGACGCCATTTCCGGTAAATTTCTCGATACCCAAACTTTTCGCTATTCTTCAAAAACTAACCCAATGCAGGAAGCCAAACCAGCCCAGTGCACAAAAGACACCACTGCAACGATGGAAAATCAACCCACTCATGGAGAACCCACAAGGGACAAGCCCAACACAAGCACGAAGAGAAAAGCGGGCCCAGAAGGTATTGAACAAATACCCACTGCGGAGAAGGGGCCTACACCCCAAAGGCAAAACCAAATGGGCCCCCCCAGTAACCCAAAGTCAACTAGCCCAAAGGGCTCGGAGGAGAGTCTGACAATGCATCAGACGGAGACCCACTCCACCCCTAAACCCATCAACTCCCTAGTAGACCTAAATGATGATCCCTACTGTTCTACATCTCCCTACAATCACACACTGCGCAAAATCACTCCATGGAAACTGAAGAGCAAAATCTGAGAAATCCAAATATTGCAATTGATTTGACAACACCCATCAACTCAACCGGATTGTCCCGTAATCCCATGGCATGTGTATTAGACACAGGTTTCGAAGCATCCACCATGGGTGTCGATCCACCCCCATCATCAGCAAAGACCTTTGATTACCCCATTAACCCCCAATTTAATAGTAACCCAAAAATGGTTAGACAGAAAAAAACCAAAAATGGAATCCCCTCCCAAACCCCCAGTCATTCTAACCTCTGTTCCACCACCACCGGACCACACACCAGCGTCCTGGCTGGAGATAGCCCTCCATGGCCAGGCGTTGTGCTACAATTTTCAGCTGGAAAACCATCCAATCTCCCTTATCATCCAAAATCCGGCCCACTTAGCCAGAGTCACTGCAGAAGAGCTAAACAGGGGTTTGGCGATGTTTGGTGCTCAACTATGGCAGTCGATGGTGCTTCAGAGCAACCTCAATCCCCAACAGCAAACCAATGACCCACCGTTGGTCAACAACATGATGTAGCAAATCTTCAACTCCATCCCCTTCTTCCCGGATCCGACAATAATGGACCCTTTTGCAACTCCTAAGTTCAAAGTTCTTCAACATTGGCCATACCAGGATCCTTAATCTTCAACGTAAGAGAAGAAGTGCTCACCGCCACTGGAGAATATCTCGAAAGAGATATCCAAAGCGTTGGAAATTATGAAGAACCACGAAACACCTATGGTAAAGAAAACGCCATCATCGTATAGCCCATCGAGGATAGACTCTCTATGGCTAGAGGCAGTACGAGCGGTGGAGTTCAGTGTGGACCACATCGAGGCCCTGATCCTTCTATGCCCAAAGAGTCTAGCAAGATGTGGACTGAGCCTGTCCTCCCATCAAAGCCAAGGTGTACTGAAGCCTCTCCTGACACTAACTCTAGTGATGAGAACCCAGCCATCTCAACCCAGGGGAAGAGATGTGATGCCAACCCAAGGAAGGGACAAAGCATCAACGAGCAACCCCCCACCAAACCCCCAACCACTAATGAATTTCATCATATGGAATGTTAGGGGGGCAAACAGTGCTAAGTTCAGGAGGCATTGCTCAAAAATGGTCGAAATGCACAAACCTGCAATGCTAGTATTGCTAGAAACCAAGATGGCAGACCACAAAAAGCTCACAGAGGAACTTCAATATGACTTGCATATTCAGTTCCCAGCAGTAGGCCACTCAGGAGGTATAGTCATCATGTGGAAGGAGTCCTCCCTCCAGGTAGATGAAGTAGCAGTAACACCACAAGGTATCCATGCAATGGTCAAGGTACTCCCATCAAACCCTCCTTGGTTACTTTCTACAATCTATGCTAGTAATTAATTGAATTTAGAAAGACCCTCTGGGAAAACTTGATTGATATTTCCAGGAATTTTAAGGGTAGTTGGTTTGTGGATGGGGACTTCAATGAAGTCTTGAAAGCTAGGGACAAATTTGGGGGCAACCACATCAACACAAATAGGAGAAACCTATTTTGGAATTGTATTAATAATTGCCAACTAGTAGACCTAGGATTCAAATGAAGCAAGTACACTTGGTCTAACAAGCGTTATAAGAATAGGTCCTGCCTCATTCTAGAAAGAATTGATAGGTGCTTTGCTAATAACCTCTGGGTAAATAAATACCCAGAAGCAAATGTTACCCACCTAGCTTGGACCCACTATGACCACTGCCCCTTGCTTATCAATCTCAATAACAACACTCAAATGGTCTCTTCCAAAACCTTTAGGTTTGAATCCATGTGGTGTAGTCACCCTATGTTCCAAGCCCTCATTAGGCACTCCTTCCCACCACAGTCCACCTTAATCCCTTCCACCATTAGGTTCAAGTATTTTACAAAAAAAAAAAGACTGGTTTCCAGGATAGCTGGGATTCAAAATTCCCCTAGGTATCAATCTAGAAACTTCCACAAAAGCCTTGAAAACACCCTTATTGAGGAGCTTGACTCTATCCTTAAAAATGAAGAAGATTTTGGACGCTGAAAGCAAGAATAAACTAGCTCACTGATGGTGATGCCAACACCAGATTCTTCCACACATCAACCCTTAACAGAAAAAGGTTAAACAGAATTCTCTCCCTCAAGGATGAATCTAGGCACTGGTAGTATGAGCCCCAGGAAATGAAAGCTTCAATAGCCGAGTTTTTCCAAGAACTCTACTCTACATGCCACTCTCAATGAACAATGCACACTACAGCACATAGTCCTCATAGGCCCTCACTATCCAACATCCAAAAATCCACCATTGCAATGCCTCTGCAGAGATAGTGAAATCAAAACTGCCATCTTCTCCTTTAATTCCTTCAAAGCTCCAGGCCCTGATGGCCTGCACCCTTTCTTCTACCAAAAAACTGGGACATAGTACGGAAGGATATGATCCAATTCTGCAAAAATTGTTTCTCAATAGCAACAATGCATCCAAAGATGAATAAGACACTCCTGTGCTTAATTCCAAAATGTCCCTAAGCATCCATGATTAAAAACTACAGGCCCATAGGTTTATGCAACACTGTTTACAAAACTATGACCAAATCCTAGTAAACAGAATTAAACCTTACCTATCTCACATCATTGGTCCAAGTCAGGCAAGATTCCTCTCCAACAGGAGAGCTTCTGATAATGCTATCATAGTCCAAGAATATATCACCCACTTTGGGAAGATGAGAGGCAAATCACCTCACATGTTCCTTAAGATCGACCTGGAAAAGGTCCTTTGATAGATTAGAATGATCCTTCATTAAGGAAACCCTCCATGTCTTCAACTTTCCCAATACCACCATCAATCTCATTATGTCATGTGTTAGTTCATCCTCTATCTCTGTCCTTGTTAATGGGGAGCAGACAATTTCCTTTAAGCCCACCAGAGGCATCAGATAGGATGACCCTTTGTCACCCTACCTTTTCATTCTGTGTATGTAAAGGCTATCCAAGGCCATTGAGAGGAATGTCCAACAAAAGGAATGGTCCCCCATTAGCATTAGCAGATCTGGCTCTAAGTTATCCCATTTGTTCTTTGCTTATGAATCTAACTCTGTTTGCTACAACTAACCAGAGTAACTGCAACACAATCCTCAGTACCCTCAATTCCTTCAATCATGCTTCAGGTCAGAAGATCAGCCTTAACAAATTCAGGATCTTTTTCAGTGCCAACTACCAACCCAACCAAATGGAGACCATCTCCAATACCCTTGCCATCCTGGCATCAGCCAGCTTTGGCAAATACCTTGGATTTCTTATTTTCCAGAAAAGGCCCACACACAACGATTTCCAATTCATCATAGACAGCCTGCACATAAAATTAGCTGGGTGGAAAACTAACATACTTAATATGACTGGGAGGACTATTCTAGCAAAAGCCTTACTTAGCACCATCCCTAACCATGTCATGCAATACATCAAATTTCGCTCAAAAACATCTAAAAAGATTGATAAAATCCATAGGAATTTCATCTAGGGTACCATCACAACCAAAAAAAGATGCATCTTGTTTCTTGGGTTACAATCACAAAGCCTAAGGCACAGGGTGGCCTTGGAGTCCAAAAAGCTGATCTGAAAAACAAAGGCATCCATTCAGGATTGACATGGAGGCTCTACCAGAAATCATCCTCCCTCTGGGCAAAAATTCTCATAGCCAAACACTGCAACCGGAGGCACCTTCCAAAAAAATCAAAATCAAGCACCTGGTAGTGTATCCTCAAAGGGTGGTAAATATGCATACAAGCCAAAAGATGGAATGTCCACTGAGGGAACAAAGTCAGCTTCATCAATGACCCTTGGATCCCAAACCTCCCCTCGATCAGATCCATTATTGAAGGCCCTCTAACTCAGGAGGACCTGTCCACAACAGTGGCATCAGTTCACATCAATGAGAATTGGGATTTTTCTTACATCTCCTTAAGCATCCCCCCAAGTATCAAGAACACCATCCTAAACATCCAATCCTATAAAGGAGGACAGAATGATCTGGGGAATCACCACCAATGGCATCTTCACCTCAAAGTCAGCCTACTCTCTGCTGGATAATCTTACCCAACAAAATTGTGCAGCCACAAGTAAAAACTACTCGTTGATCTGGAAACTAAAAGTACCAAACAAGATCAAATCCTTCTTCTGGCTACTCTTCCATGATAGGCTCCCCACTGGAGTCTTCCTTCACCATATTGGGATACATCTGGATCCTAAATGCTGTTTCTGTAACCAGGCAATTGAAACATCTGCCCACATCTTCTTCGATTGCCCCAATACAAAACTATTCTGGGAAAACCTTGTCTCAGCAAGTACCAACCCACTTCCAAGCCAAGTCACCTCCTTCACTAGTTGGGACTGGCCCACCACATGGGCCTCCATAGAAAAGAAACCCTTCAACAATATCATCAATTGGGAAGACTTACTCCCTTTCTGCTTCTGGAAAATTTGGCTTTCAAGAAACAATAACCTCTTCAACAATAGGAAGGATATGGTTAATACAAAAGCGGCTTTGGCAAAACCGAGTATATGACCATATCAGTGAACAGAACATCCGCAAAGGAGAAAACTACCTGGCTCAAATGGATACCCCCCTTAATCAACACATACAAACTCAACACAGATGGGGCTGCATTTGGGATTCCGGGAAAAGGAGGAGTCTTTAGAAATGCAAGTGGAAACTGGGTGTTGGGCTACATGGGAAGTATTCAACACACTACCAACACTCATGCAGAGTTGATTGCAGTACTAAAATGACTGCAAATCGCTGAAGAAAGGCAGTTAACGCCCTTAGAAATCAACACAGACTTCACAGAGGTAATTAGAATGCTTAACAACGGAAACTTTATTTTTGACTCAATTATCTTTGAATGCAGGTCAATCGTCCAAAGACTAGGAGACGTGGTAGTGAAACACAGCTACAGGGAGACGAACAAAGTTGCCGACTTACTAGCAAAAGAGGGTGCCAAGAATGATTTTTTTGATACTCTTTTTGTAACAGCAGTCCCTCCGGTGTTTGCTACACATGTTTTTTGGGCAGACATCGCAGGAGCTGCTTTCTCAAGACAAGTTTTGGACTGTAATATTTATAATTATGGCCACAGCGAGGGGGAATTTGTATACCCCCTAGTAACAATGCTACTGTACTTCACCATAACGGGTAGAACTTTATAATGAAATGCACCCTTTAACCAAAAAAAAAAGGCAAGCATCGCGCCGTCGTCGCACGCTCGGCTTCGGATTTGGATTTGGTCAAATGATCTGATTGATTGATTGATTTTTTGGACCAAATTTATTTGTTAATATTAAGATTATTATAATATTATTTTAATCCAAATTAGCTGTTTTATAACGGTAAATTAGTTTATTTTGTGTAAATAGCCATTTACGTAATGATCGTATTTACGTGAACAATCATAACAGACAATCCGAAGAGTTGCACCTCTTCCTTTAAACTCAATATGTTGGCTATAAATGGTAAACCATTCCCTCAGATTTTCCTTTAGAAAATTTTACTTTCTCCTTCTTCCTTCTATATTGTTTTTAATATAAAGAAAGCAGTAAGTGTGATTTGCTACTGTTCTTTGAGTTCGTTGGTCACTGGGTTTGAAGTACGCTACACCAATAAGGTTATCCGTTCTTCCTGGGGGGAAATAACATTAAAACCTCAGGTACTAGCAGGGGATTAAGTTCCTTAAGGAAACACTGTGAATTCCTTGAGCTCAGATTAATTTCTGTTCTTTTACATTTCTGAATTTTTCATTGCTACTGAATATATTTTTGAGTACAGAATACTAACAATTATTTTATAAATGCCTTGATTATTAAGATATTTCTTTGTATCGTTAATGCATAGACTATTAATATCTCTGGACAATATTTATGGATTAAGGGGACTAGAGCTCCAAAACTTATTTACGGTCAAGTAATAATATGGTTTTAAAGAAATAAGAACCATCTTTTTTAAATTAAAAGTAAATGATTTTTCTTCTTCAAATATTTTGGGATTAAATACTACTACTAATACTACTTGATTATAAAGTCTAACATGACGCAGAAGCCTCTCTATTCTATCGTTTTCTATGGGGTCCTTTTTGGTCTAACAAAGTTGCAATATATTTATTTAACTAAAATTGAGTAGGAGAAAACACTTTTTCATTGACTAAGACAATTTAGAAGTCTGAACTGCAAAATCCAGTAGTTAATTACTAAATAATTATAATTTGCCTTGCAATCATAGGCAACTTTAAGCATGCTAATTTGACAAACTTAATCACCCATATTTTTAAGAACAAAATTTTAGTGGGTGGACAACTTAAACCATCAAGGTTATTTCTTTTATAACCATTCAATATCAAAAGCTCACTAACTTAATAAATTCAGATTAGCGTCGTATAAAAAGGAAAAATGTTTCATTTCTTTATTTTAAGGATCCGAACCCGAGATTTCTAATTTAAGGTGAAAAAAATATCATCCATCCACCATATCGAATGGTGAAGTGTTAAATTTTTCACCACAAATTGTAGTTCTTGAAATGAAATTTTAGATATTTTCTCTTAATGATTGAGGTTAACTATATAATATATTTGAACCATCATAATCATTTTGAATGTTGAACACATAAATCAGCCCTAGTTGTACTTTTATTGTGATTAAGTGGAGTTAATTAGAGGATAATATCGTCATCTTAGTAACAAAAGATGCAGATGTTAATCACCATCCACAAACAACAATTTGAAGCATTAAAGACAACAAAAGTAGGTTCACTTTTTGTTTTAATGAATTTAAATATTAATTTTTCTTAATATAATATGAATAAAGTATACTACGACAGATTCCATTTTATGATTTTGCTTTTCTCTCCACCTTTTTTTCTTCTAAATTCCAATACTTTACTGTAGAGAAATCACAAGAGATCAAAATTTATTTATTCATATTCTTATCGTTAGCAAATTATTTTATATTTATCCTTATCATTAACGGAGCTCCAATGTTAAATGGCTGGAGTCCACTTGAAACTCTAAAAGAAAAAATGGTCAATTTTACCCATCAACTTTTAACTACAACAATAACAATATACCTAGTATATTTCGATAAATGGGATCTATGGAAGATAGTATGAACGCAGACCTTAACTCTACTTTGTGCAGATAGAGAGGCTGTTTCCGAAAAACTCTCGGCTCAGATAAGTACAGAAAACAATAGTACAGAAATGTAATATATAAAAAATAAAAAGTTATAGGAATAAAAGAAAAAATAGGAAGCTTCAAGTTGAAGCTTCGTTAGACTCAACGGTGAAAACATGACTTCTGTCAGCCTTGCACCTCGTTAAAGTTGCTACAAAACATAAACAATTATGCGACAAAAGAAAATTCAATAAAAATAGATTTTAGGTAGATTTTCAATGAATAATTACTGTAATGCCGAGCTATTCGACTTTTATAGCGACTATATTGCTACAAAATGTCAGCACTTATGTGACTAAAGTCGGCATAAAGTTTTTGTGGGCAAGGGAATTGCTTTTAAAATGATAAATTATTTTGTGTCGACAAAAGTCGCCACTATAATAAAAAAAGTCGCCACTAGAATCTGCATGATAAGTCGCTCCTTCTAGTAGCGCCCTCTACGCCGAATTTTAGTGGCGAAATTTGGACTGTTATTGGCGACGATTGAGATTTATCCTTTCAAAACCAGCTCTCTTCTCCATAATAGCCTTAACTTTATGCCGACTTTAGATTTAATTTTTGATTTACTAAAACCTTTATCATTTTATCAAAAGTTTTAGGAATGGCAAATAAAAAGAATGGGAGGGAATTGTACCTTTTATTATCCGTTAAGATTGTTATTTTTGTCATTATTGGCGTGTGCGTTTGTTATTGGCTGAGAGCATAAACCATAAATGGAAAAAGAAGAAAGTTTTGTTCTTTATCCGCACTAAATAACTTCCACTTCGAGAGGTTTTGTTATGCATTGTCGAACCATCAAATTAATTAAATTCTAGGAGGGTAATCATTGAATGGAAAAACGTAGGGGTGTGCATTCGAATCGGTGTATTGATAAATCGAATCGATTATTTGTTATCGAAATCGAAATCGATAAAATCGAAACCTTATTGAAACGATAACGATAAGCATATGTACAAATCGATAATCGATAAATAATTATCGATAAGGGTCAAAATCGAATCGATAAATCGAATGCACACCTCTAGACTGTAGACACTTGTTAAATGAGTAATTACCTATTTGTGTAGATTAATATAACATACAGAATGTATATATATTCCGCTACTATTTTGAAAGCGGCTATACAATATTATTTTCCCTAATCTATACCCTTTCCTTTACCCTAAGTCCTTTACCCTATTCCTTCCTCTACCACATTTAAGGAATGATCATATTTAAAGATCAAGGGAATGAAGTTCAAATTAATGGAAAACAGAATTAGCTGTGATGATGTGTTTTGTTTTGTTTTGTTTTTTTATACCGTTGGAGTGTTGGTGGCATACATTTGATCCCTTACTTTAGTTTTGTTGCATGTGCTTGTTGACACAATTTTTATATTATAAATGGTGTTCGTCTTATTTTAGCTTCTTTTTGTCCATATTAGTTAGGCGCGTTATAGCGATATACTTTCCGTGGAATCCCGCAAATTTTCTTATTGGTGTAAGCGATAACCGAATCTATAAGCCCCTAAAATCGATAAATCGAAATCGAAAAAATCGAAACCTTATTGAAACGATAACGATAAGCATATGTACAAATCGATAATCGATAAGTAATTATCGATAAGGGTCAAAATCGAATCGATAAATCGAATGCACACCCCTAGAAAAACGTGTAATATGTATATAATATTATACATATCATATTATTAAATCTCTTTCAAAATTTGACAATTCTATACAAGCTCAAACTTATTATGATTAATTGATTTAACGTAGTAAAAATATCATTAAATAACTATGAATTAGGGATAGAAATCTATATGCAAACATATATCATATATTTATTAGTTTGGTCTAAACACCACGTATAAATAAATTTTTACTGTTAGCCAATTTACTTCATATTTCGTTTAGTCGGTGCCCTTTGATCAAATCACAAATGACAACTAATAAACTAGGAATTTTTTTTACCAATATAGTTTAATGGTATGTAATTCACAAAGTAGGGGTAAATTCAATAATTTTCATAATGTAGGTTAAATTCGATTCTCGTTATTTTCTTTCTCCTAAAATTAATAAAAAAAGAAGGTAAAATAAAGATAAATAAGGAAGACAAAAAATATTATAAATGTATCCTCAAGTCTATGAAGATGTCCCTTTCGATCAACTACAAATGACAACATAAAATTACGACAAAAAAGAAGAAAAGAGAGAATTTGATGCTTTAATATTCTACTCCATTTACGATGACGTAACTATTGAAAATTACTTTTTCTTTAAAAGGGTTGTCCTTTATTGTTTTTGCAAGAGCAATTTCTTTTTCTCCACCTTGCGATAATTTGAAAAAAGAAAAAAAAAAGGAGCTCATACATCAAAATATTCTGTGAATTTATTGAAATTAACGTATAAATTTGAGATTTCGATCTTATTTTCTGGATTATATCAATCGAAAATTTTGAAATTTTATTTTTAAAAGTATTTTTTTGGGTAATAACAATTACTTCAACCAACACTTAATCATTGTTGTCAAGTTTTAAATACTTAACAACTTCATTAGGACAATATTCTCATATCATAATACAATGCCGTACAATCATTGCAGTTACTTTTATTCTCCATGGATCACTCAAAATACGAACGTGTTTAGGAAAAATAATTATACAATAATGTTTTATCTTATACTATATACATTGGATGCTAAGATTTATGACCAGCCGTGACGAATCACTAAGAGGAATCAAAATATAAAGAAGTCAAAGAGACTTAAGTTCACCTTATCTATCTACTCAGTGTAATTTTGTTGCGACATAACGATGGAATGACAAGATTGTAATATGAAGGTGATATCAATCAATCAATTATATATGCTTCATCAATTCCGAACTAGTAACTTATTTATCATATGAAGCTTCTACTATTTTTTTTTTCGGTTTCATATTCGGTTCAAACTCAAAATCTCTTGTTAAGGATGAAAAAGTACCGTCCATTTTGTATATTCATGCAAATTCAACATTTGAGGACTAGTTATTATCATTCACTACTTCCAAATTTAGTGCTAAAGTATAACTATCTCTTCTTCTTTGGCACTAAAGATGTAGTGGGATGTTAAAAATTTCTACTTTATCACAAATTTCATTCGAGAATGAAATCATCTTTAGTAAAGATCTAAAATCTCCGATAATAAACTTTTTACGACGAATTCAAATTAATTGGACAATACTCCAATTAATTTATTGTGGGACATATGATGCATAGACCAAAAAAAGTTGTTGTGGAATGACAAATATACTTCATTCTTAACCAGATGTTTCGAGTTCGAGCCTTGAGGTATGAAATCGTCTCTATTAAGAAGCGTTTTACCTTTCAATATGAGACTCTTCGACGTGTTACCCCCAATGTGACGTTTTACCATTCAAAATGAAACTTTCCGATGTGTTACCTCCAATGTGAGACTTTCCGACGGGAATTCAGATTTAGTCGAGCTCAATACGGGTATCGAATATCAAGTGGAAAATCAAAAAAAAGATTGTGATGCATAGAACATAGAATATTTCTCTATTCTTTAATCCATTGAATTGGCAACAAGTAGTAGCCCAAGTGCCCAACTACTATTTGATTCCCAATTCTCAATAGAATCACACTCTTCCAATTGTTTTAACATATTTTCCCTCTCTTCTCTTAGAAAAAAGAGGAGAGTATATAATAGTAGAAGAAGAAGAAGCAAAAAAATCTGGAGAAAAATTGAACAGAAATGTCAGAACCAGAAGAAAAAATAACTTCAAAATATCTCCCACCAAAGTCAAAGGAGTTTTCTCCTCCTCCTCCGCCGCAACAACCACCGTACACGGCGGCGGCGAGAGAATCTACGGCGATGATGATGGATCTCGATCTCGATATCGACGCTTCCTGGTCGTTTGATCAGATTTTCGCTGCGGCAGCGGCTGTTTCGTCTAATCCTACGTCGCCATTTTTGCCTTGTTCTCCTCTTTGGGCATTTTCCGATGATATTGACGAAAAACCTGCCGGAAATTCATTCTCCGGTGCTCTCCGTCTCTCCGGTCACCCTAGATTTGGTGCTACTTGTATGTAAGCCTTTCAGTTTAAGCTGTTTTTTTTTCTTTTATAATATTTGAAGAATTTTGTAGGAAAGTTAGTTGACTTGCTATTTTTGCATAGAGTTTAAGTTATATATACTTACAATGTAAAAAATATTTGTATATTCATGTCATTTATTAAATAATTACAGGTAAATGTGTCCATAATCATTAACTAATAATCCGATTCTGATAGAATGATAACTAAACTTCTATCATAGGTTAAAATTCACTGATAATATTTGAAGAACTTTGTGTTACGTTAGTTGACTTTTTAGTCTTGCTTTAAAATCGGTGACTTTTTGGACATTCAAATTTTATGGAGTTTGTTTTAAGCTTTCCAACAACGGTCTTTTGCTATTTTTTTTTTCTGCAGAACTTGTAACTTTTCATGGAAGTTTCTGAGCTCAAGTTCTCAAATCTTGTAAAATTCAAAAACTCTTCTCGGAAAAACAGTATCAAACAAATGCAAAAACTTTAAAAAAAATTTGCAAAACTTTCTGCAGATACTTTTCTTTTTTTGGTGTGAACGATAAGTTATATTATATAAACATTAACAAGTTACAACACACTTGTTTAGTAGATGCATTAGAGGCATCCGTTGTACAACGGCACTAGAACTAGTAGTAGTAGTAGGATTAAAACTAGGCAACATAGTAGTAGTAGATGTCATATCCCTAGATAAACTATTAACATTATACAAAACATTTGAGGCAAAAGGTGATTGTGCTGAAGCAGTAGTGCTACTCTTGATTAGTCTTCTTTGTAACGAGCCCTGTTGATCCTGTTGATAAGAGGGCATAGCAAAAAGTGGTGGTTTCCCAAAAAGTAAGCAGTGCTCCGTTGTATGCATTGCTCCATATGTAGCTATACTGTCAGCAACACCATTTTGCTCTCTGTAGATATGAAGTAGAGACGGGCTATCCAACTGTCGAAGTAATGACCTGCAATCATTGATAATGTTAGTGTATTGGACTGTAGGAGATTTAAACATAGCGATAAGTGCTTGCGCATCTGTTTCAAGAATAAGTGGCTTTATCTTCATTTGTGTTGCTATTTTGAGTCCCATGAGCAGTCCAAGGAGTTCTGTTTGTTCAGTTGTACCTTCATGTGCTTGTCATGCAAACCCTATTATCCAGTGTCCTGTTGAACTCCTAAATACACCACCAAAGCCATATTTGCCCTTACTTGGGCAACATGAGCCATCAATATTCAGTTTATAGGTTTCTCGCTTTGGTGGATGCCATTTAATATAAACAGGTATTAGGGAGTGTTTTCTTTTTTGGAGGATTTGTGAGAAAGTAGTATTCAGCAGCTGTTTTGAGAATAAAAGAAGTAGAAAGAGTGCATTTTTGATTTTCCATTAAGCGTTTATTTCTGACTATCCAAAGATGCCACAAGGCAAAGGGTAGTGTTGTTTTTGGAATATTCTGAGCAGTTGATTGTGACACTTTGTTGACAAGTTGGTGCAACCAGTTAAGAATGGTAGAATATGTTATAGAAGTGTTGATTGTGTTTATTTGAATTCCTAAAGATGTCCAGAGTAATTTAGCCTGAGGACATTCCCAAAAAATATGGAGAATTGTTTCCGGACCCATTTTACATTGTTGGCATGTGTCTGAATTAAGAATACCTAACCGTACAAGGTAAGAAGCTGTTGGGAGTATGTCGTGAGACATTAACCATTAGAAAAAACTTATTTTTGGTGGAATGTGTAGTTTCCATATCCACCTGTAGGATTGAGCTGTATCAGTGGTCGTTGAATTAGATATCTTTATTTAGGGTGTTGTAGATAGATTTAGTTGAAAAAATTCCATTGGTTGTGATAGCGCAATAAATTTGATCAGGCAATACAGGTGTAATTGGCATGTAAAGTCTTGCTATTAGAGATTGCAAATGTGCTGGTAAAGCCATAGGTAATTTCTCTAAATGCAGGCGTTATTGTAATAATAATTTGAGACCAGTTTTATCTCCTCATATTTAGGTAGAGGTCCTTCCACGTAGTTTCGGAGGATGATATTTGGGAGGATCCATGGATCAGTCCAAAACCTAACATGTTGACCAGTAGTGAGATTCCACTTATACCCTAGACGGCAGTACGACCAACCCTTCATAATGTTGCGCCATGTATTAGACCCTATGCTTTTGGAAAGAGGGGATGGTCTCAGATTAGCATGTAAGAGCACTTGTGCCCATAGTTGATGTGGATTATTAAAAAGTCTCCAAGCAAGGCTTGCATGTAGTGCTTGGTTTTTGACACTTAAATTTTGAATACCTAATCCTCCTTGGTGGATAGGTTGTGTAACTGTAGACCATTTTATCATGTGCATTTTTTTCTTTTGTGGTGTTGTTCCCCAGAGAAAATTCTTTTGATATCGATTTAGTTGTTTAATAAGACAAGCAGGTAATTTGATGTATTGCATCAGATGATCTGGAAGTTGGTTTAAAGTAGAACGTATTAGAGTAGCTCTACCTGCCCTTGTTAGAAAATTTGTTTTCCACCTGCTAGTTTGCTTTTAAATTTATCTAGTAGGAACTGGTAATCCCTTTTGGATTGCTTTTTAAAAAAGATGGGATAACCTAAATATTTTCCAAAACCTTTTCCTTCATCCATATGAAAGAGTTGAAGAATGTTTTGTTTGATTAGGTCTGAACAATTTTTTAAGAAGTAGATTTTAGATTTCTCAAAGTTAATAGTTTGACCAGACTGTCTGGTGAACTGGGTGAGGGTATTAAGAATTGATTGGGACGTTGGAGCATTGATTTGAGATGTAAGTATAATGTCATCAGCAAAGAATAAATGGGAGATTTGAGGTCCTCCTTTTGCTAATGAAATGTGGTCACGATATTATTAAAAAGAAAGACACATTTATTTATTTACTGGTTTAGTGTAAACAATCAGTGCACATATTAATTAAAAGAATATGTAGAAATATTTGTTGCCTTTATTGATAAGAAAACAGTACAAAGATACTGTGATTTAGTGCAACATTGAACCAGCTACCAAGTCATGTTTTTGTTTTTTTGATGAATTCAGTATTATAAGCAAAAAAATCACTGCACATAGTACTTATCAAAAAAGGAAAAAGATTACTTCACATAGCAAAACAATTAAAACTATGCTGTCACTCTTCTGTAAGTTATTTTTCCAACAACGTAGAATGTTGATGTACAAAAGTTAAACTTTTTTCCAT
This sequence comes from Nicotiana attenuata, assembly GCF_001879085.1. NCBI lineage: Eukaryota > Viridiplantae > Streptophyta > Magnoliopsida > Solanales > Solanaceae > Nicotiana > Nicotiana attenuata. Next base: position 354,459 of record NW_017670434.1, read on the forward strand.
CTTAAACTTTAGAATGACTAGATGTAGTCTGTCTATAATTAGATTCTCCAAGAGTCGCTGTACTTTGTGATTTATGAAGTTATCTTGACTTGGTCCCCATTAAAAGAATAAACAAGTTGAATGTGCATCATTGGCTGGTCACCCACAATGAAAGAATCATCTATTTGCCTTTCATTTTTGGAGCAGATACTGATGATCCCGAGGCTACGACTGAAACTGTCTCTGTCAACGCTGATAAAGGACGACTTCCTTCACCAATTTTGGAGCTAGCACCTAGAGATTATCCAAATGGGTCTTGTATAATCAAGGAGAGGATGACACAAGCACTCCGATACTTCAAGGAATCGACGGGAGAGCGAGTTTTAGCTCAGGTTTGGGCACCTGTAAAGGACGCTGGTCGGTATGTGCTGACAACTTCAGGGCAGCCCTTTGTTCTTGATCCAGATTGTAATGGGCTTCATCAGTATCGAACAGTTTCTCTGATGTATATGTTTGCTGCGGATGGAGAGACTGGTGGAGTTCTTGGACTTCCCGGCCGTGTCTTTCGCCTGAAGTTGCCTGAATGGACACCAAATGTGCAATATTACTCCAGTAAAGAGTTCCCTCGTCTTGATCATGCTCTGCATTACAATGTTCGAGGAACTTTAGCGCTGCCTGTATTTGAACCATCTGGACAATCTTGTCTTGGTGTACTGGAGCTCATAATGACCTCCCAGAAGATCAACTATGCCGCTGAGGTGGATAAAGTATGCAAAGCGCTTGAGGTTGGTTCTTTTAACCCTTTTCTAATTCATATCTCAGATTAGATGTCTTATCTTTTGGTAATATTGGTCATTGGATATTGTGTTTCTGCATCAACTATAGTAAAATGTTTTTGAAATGTAGCCATTTATTGCATTATTGCTCCAGTGGAGGCTGAGGTTTTGTTCATTGATCGTGTGTTCGCAACTTATAAAATTTCATTAAGTCTCTGCCATACATCGGTTTTCAGTCTTTATACAAGTGCTTAATTCAGTTCAAGGGCAAGATAGATAAGCCACTTTACAAGTCAGACATTGTGTCCAGCATTAATGGCTAAAGATGTTTGTTATGAAATGCCTGCAGTGTCATTGTTGTAGCACTTGGTTAAATGCCTTTTGAGTCTTCTATAGCTAAAAGTGGTACTATTTCAAGAGTTAATATCTTGGCTTGGATAGCTGCATATTTGTTGAGGCAACGACCATCAAACTAGATGATCAGCGGTCCCATGTTCCACGAGTTTACATAACCAGATTCAAGATGATGTAAACAATATTTATCAACTACATGGTTTGATCATGAATGAAGTCTCATAAAACTTGTGCGTCAATTCTATGTGCCTATGCTAGAGTCCTGATTGTTAGCCCAAACTTGATGGGGTGTTTGTCACTTGTCGGATCCAAATACGATAACAGCCGGTGAGGAAGTCCAACAGTGATTCTAAAAGTGTTGCCTCAGTGATTCTTTTGGATATTTTCAGATTCTATTGAGTTTGAAATGATAAATTGGAGAACCTCCCTGTTGAAGATCACAATTATTTTTCGCTTGCCTATGCATTATAGTGGTTATCACAATGTATACTTTGCCTATAAAACTTTTAGTCTTCAATCTTGCATTCAATAGGAAATGTTTGATATGTTTGGCTCATTCAATGGCATGATACCTATCAGCAAAAGTTGATCCAAATAGTGTGGTTACATATGTAGGACATTAAAAAGTTTCGAGTAGATAGATGCGTCTTTCATCTATACCAAATGCATCCATCATCCTTTCCTACTTTTTCTTCTTTCAAGATGAAGTCTCTTTGGTTAATAATTTGTGCTTTCTGCAGACTGTGAATTTGAAAAGTTCGGAGATATTGGACCACCCAAACACTCAGGTAAGGAACAGTTCTGTAAACAATTCTCGTTGTTCAAGTGGTTTTTTCATCATTTTTCTGAACAGGTATATGTGATGGGGTATATGAACCAGATTTGCAATGAAGGCCGGCAGAATGCATTGGTTGAAATCTTGGAGATACTAACTGCGGTATGTGAAACTTACCAATTGCCTCTGGCTCAGACATGGGTTCCGTGCAGGCATCGCAGTGTTCTGGCTGACGGTGGTGGGTTGAAAAAGAGCTGTAGTAGCTTTGATGGAAGCTGCATGGGACAGATCTGTATGTCCACAACGGACGTAGCATTTTATGTGGTTGATGCTCACATGTGGGGTTTCCGTGAAGCCTGTGCAGAACATCACTTGCAAAAGGGACAGGGAGTTGCTGGAAGAGCATATGCTTCACAAAAATCATGCTTTTCTGAAGATATTACACAATTTTGCAAAACTGAGTATCCCTTGGTACATTATGCACGCTTGTTCGGGTTGACCAGTTGTTTTGCAATCTGCTTACGGAGCAGTCACACCGGCAATGATGATTATATTCTGGAATTTTTTCTACCACCGAACTCGGGGGATTATAGCGATCAGCAGGCTTTGCTTAACTCGCTCTTATTGACAATGAAGCAGCACTTCAGGAGTCTCAGCATTGCTTCTGGAGGGGAACTTGAGCATGACTGGAGCTCAGTTGAGATAATTAAGGCTTCCATGGAAGAGAAAATTGATGCGAAGCCTGAATCTGTACCAGCACCAAAATCTCTTCCTCAGCCTACTCGTTTACCAAATGGACGGACACATCTTGATCCATTGGGAGAGCAGCAGTTTTCAGTGGAATCTGATGTTGCAAAGGGTGCAGGGAGCAAAAGTGGTACAGGTGAAGCCCCTAACCACATATCCCCCTCTGACAACAAACCAACGGGAAAGAAATCAGAGAGAAAACGTGGAAAAGCTGAGAAAACAATAAGCTTAGAGGTTTTGCAACAGTATTTTGCTGGAAGTCTTAAGGATGCTGCTAAGAGTCTTGGTGGTATGTTCTCGATTTGAAATGCTTTTTGTTGACCAAAATGCTCATATATGCACGTTTCTTTTCTATTTTGTTTTTTTATAGCTTTTTTCTCATTAATGTTCTTGCAACTACAGTTTGCCCTACCACAATGAAACGCATATGTAGGCAGCATGGAATCTCTAGATGGCCATCTCGCAAGATAAATAAGGTCAACCGTTCACTTTCAAAGCTCAAGTGTGTAATTGAATCCGTTCAAGGAACCGAAGGCGCATTTACTCTTACCTCACTGGCACAAAATTCCCTTCCTGCTGCTGTTGGGTCTATTTCTTGGCCTGCTTGTGCTAGTGGTTCCAATCTACCAAGTTCACCATTATCTAAACCTTCAGTATTTCCTGAGGAGAAGAATGAGTTCTCCAACCATGGAACACCAGAAAATCATGAAGAAGCTGAACCCTCATATCAAATGCTAGGAGGAAGGGTAACCAGGAAGGAGGAATTCACTCTGCAGAATGGCTTTCTGCGTGCTGAAGGCTCACATAAGTCCAGAACAGGGAGTGTCTCAAGAGAAGAGAGCGCAGGGACACCTATGTCCCAGGGTTCATGCCAAGGCAGTCCTTCCGCTGGAAATGAATTCTCCCCTCAGAACGACCTGGTTAATTCACCAGCACGTGAGGCACGCATGAAAGTGGGAGGCTCTCTGGAAGCAGCTCATCAAACCACAACAGAAAATAACTTAGCCGCTGCATTCCTAATACCCAGGCCTTTTATTCCAGAACGTGCTCAGGAGCCGTTTGGGGGAATGCTTGTCGAGGATGCAGGCAGCTCTCATGATCTGAGAAATCTTTGTCCAGCTGGAGACGCTCTGGTTGATGAATGTGTCCCAGAATACGGTTTGCCAAACCCACCATTTTCTGATAAAATTGCCAAGGACCCTGTTTATGTTCCTGCTGACACGACGCCGCAGTATTCTGCCTGGCCTGAAGTGACATTTGTTACAATAAAAGCAGCATATAGGGAAGATATCATAAGATTTCGGCTTTGTTTAAATTCTGGTATATTTAAGTTGAACGAAGAAGTAGCAAAGAGGCTCAAGTTAGAGCTGGGAACATTCGACATCAAGTATCGAGATGATGATCTCGAGTTAGTTTCAATTTCTTGTGATGCAGATTTGCAGGAATGTGTCGATATCTCATTATCATCTGGTAGCAGTATTATCAGGTTGTTAGTTCATGATATTATGTCCAATCTAGGGAGCTCCTGTGAGAGCTCAGGTAAATGATAATAAGAATTAGGCTGTAAATACATAAAATTAGTCAAACCATTCTTGTAATACTAGGATCTTGTCCATAATATGTGTAAATATTGATTGATATATTGTCTGAAATTGTAACAAGTTTCCAATTGTATCAACAATTAGTTGTTTTTTTCTTCTTGTTTCTTTTGCTTCCCAATCAAATTCTGTTTTTAAAATTTCCTTCTTTTATTCAAGGAGACAATAGAATTTGGATAGCAATTTGACAGTAGGTACCGATAGCAAGGTGTGCGCAAGTTGGTCTGGACGTGTTATGAAAAAAAAATAGTAAAATAAAAAAGAAGAAAAGAGAAATTCATCCCATTATTGACGTTAGTGTTCACCTAAACCTGAATATTAAGTAATTAGATATTAACCTGACAAATCACTAGACCTGATTATATGACATCTCAATAATTCATATTATCATATTTTCAAGTCAACTTGTTAGAACATTTCATTTAACATAGTTTGACAATTACATAGATGTATTTTGATCAACTAAAAGGGGAGCTTGGCGTAACTGGTAAAGTTGTTGCCATGTGACCAGGAGGTCACGGGTTCGAGCTGTGGAAACAGCTTCTTGCAGAAATATAGGGTAAAATTGTTCCTTCCCCGGATCCCGCGCATTACGGGAGCTTAGTGCACCAGACTGCCCTTTATTTTGATCTAAGTGTTTTAAGCTACATATCAAACAATACTTTTATCATAAATATAAAACTTTAGTAAAACCAACTCATAATACTATGATATTTGCAAGTCAACTTGTTAAAATATTTCATTAAACATAATTTAAACAAGTATGCAGATGTATTTTAAGAAGTACTTTAAACAAAAATATCAAGCCATACTTTTATCATAAATATCAAGCAAAAAACATATAATAAGCGCATCTTAGATATTACAAATCTAATAATCAGTCTTGTATTAGTTTCATATATCAATATGAACTCAATTTCATATCCCATGAATAACATATTTAAACATCTAAAATTAATATATTCATTGCGTTAAACTAAGTAAATTATTTATAAATATCTCCAAAAGAAGCATTCGTTAGAGTTTAACTTATATATACAAATGTGTAAACAATACTATGAAATCACCTAAAACATAAATACAGCTTATAGGGAGGAATTTGAACTTGGGAAATGAGGTAGTTAACATGCTACAATATCATTTTTTTTTTACGTGCCTAACCTTTAGTAGACAGAATTATCCAATATATGTTACCGGCCGAGATATGAGGTGACCCGTATACTATCGTCACAAAAAAAGTTAAATTTATAATAACAATAGGTATAATTTACTTTTGGCGACTACCAACTACCAACTACAACACTCGTTTATACATATTCAATGAATCTTTTAAGACAAATACAAGGTTTGAACCAAAATTATTGGATTTGGCCGAACCCGCTCTCGGTACTGTAGCTCCGCCCCTGCTGCCTTACTAGCACTTCGCGTTGCCCTGCCCTACCCTATTCCATTTCCATTCCTAGATTTCTCGCATGTATAGCCAAACATATATTCTATACTCCCAATAAACTCCTTGACTTTTAGCTGTCATGCGTGCATAATCAGTGGATATCTTTTAAACTGATCTTTTTTTGATAACCGAGAATTCTCCGATGGTTTGAATAGTATACGGTTCGAAACTCAGTGGATAACGGATACCCTCCACCATTCTCCACTTAAGTACTAGACTTTTGTCAGCAAGTTACAAACTCAGTAACGTGCGCCTAACCATATTTAAACTCTGATATAAAGATTAGAGAAACAAAGTTAAATTATACCAGTAGATGAAAGCTGATGCTGCTTTTTATTGCTATAGTCTGTCTTCCAAATTAGGGGGGGGGGGGGGGGGGAGAGGGGCTATGATGTGGTGCTAGGAAAGGAAAATGGGCCCATAAAGTAGGGTTAATGGCCCAAAATAACTACAATATTGGCCTTCTGAACACTAAGTTAAACACTAGCTTCATTGCTTGTGTTTTTGGTGACTCCAGAGACTGTCTTCTCAACCAAATCCAGTTTTCCTTGGGCTTTTCTTTCTGCTATCTGTCTCATAGTAGCATAAAGCAGCAGTTGGACAAGGCCGAGCGCCGTTCCAATCACATTCGGCGTCTGAAAAATTCGATATGCATTTAACTTATATACATTGACAGTATATAATTTCAATAGATAACCTCAATGAATTAGTTGAAGAAATTGAGAAATACTTACAAGAATGTAGACGTCGAGACGAATGAGGGCATAAGTAGTCCAGCTAGCGCTGCAGAGGAAGGAGAAAAAGGAAAGGAAGAACGGCATGTACTCCACACTTTTGGTTTTGATCACCAATTTCTACAATAGTAAAATGTAAGTTTTTCTACTGGTCATGATCGCTTCATTTAAACTCATCTCAGACTAATATTATATAAAATAAAAGGCATAATATATAAACAGACCCTCAAACTTGGCCTCAACTGGCAAGTATGCTCTTCAACTTTGGGTGTGCACAAGTAGGCACCTCAACTTGTATAACAATGAACATGTAAACACAAATGCTGTCATGACACAGACGTGCCACATAAATTTTGGAGGTGTCTACATGATCATTTTATAAGTTAGAGTGTTCAACTGACAAAGTGTAGACAAGTTAAGGTGCCTACTGGTGCACACCCAAAGTTGGAGGGCTTACTTGCAAGTTAAGGCAAAATTTGAGGGTCTGTTTATGAATTACGCCAAAATAAAAAGCATCGGGAGTTTATATTTTCTACTGACGTAAGATAAATTATTTACGTACCATGACGGCCAAAGGAGAACCATACATCAAAATATTTCCCACCATGCAAATATTACCAACAATTGTAGACCTTTTTTCATGGCTATGGACTAGAGTTATGACAAGAATGGCAATTAAACCAATGAATATGATTTCACTTAGGACAATGAAGAAAACTTTAATCCTTTGCTTCCTTTCAGAGTACAGCACGAATAGCGTCAAGTACACTATCTCAATGCCAAGTCCTATGCCATTAATGGTCATGATAAGAATGCCCCCATGTGGTTGAATCCATGGAAGTCCATACAAAAGCCAAAGGCCACAGTTTAGGAATGTTGCAATGTAGGGAAATGGTGAGAACTTCTCCATTGATTTCTTTTTCCATGTATGAATAAATGTTGGCCTAATCAAAAGGTTAAAAAGTTCATCATTAAGAGGTCAGATCAAAGGCAGCTCGGTGCACTAAGCTCACTTTATGCGTGGGGTATGGGGAAAATCCAGACCACAAGAGTTTATTTTATGCAGCCTTACCCTCCATTTCTACAAGAGACTATTTCCACGGCTTGAACCCGTGACCTATGACAGCAACTTTACCAGTTACACCAAATTTCCCCTTTAAAGTTTAAAGTACATAACTGAGTTTACCTCTTATATCACTTCTGTTATATTGTGGTAACTGTTAATTAAATTCTTTATACTATCTGTGTATATAAGTAAAATCAATAATAATTTGTTCACTGCACGCTTTTTTTGGGGTGAGGGAAGGGAGAGTAGGGTTAAGAAATCTTGAAAACAACTTATCGATATGAAATATTTTAGGAAGGAAGGGGGTATCGACTTTCATTAGGGGTGGATTTAGGCCTTTTTATGATGCACGTAAACTCATGATCTTTCTGCCAAACTAGTTATTTTATGTATATATCTCGTAAAATTGATCTAATATTATCTGTTGGTCGCCATGCTCCAAAAATGCTGAATGATGCACATGTTTAAATGTTGAGTTATTTATTCAAAAGAACATGGATCGATTCTCACCTCGTACTTTTTTTCACTTTTTTAATGGATATTCATGTTCTAAAAATCCTAAATCCGCCTCTGACTTTCATGATATATATATATTCTTTATCTCGAGAACTCAAAGAAAACTGTGGAGTTAACATGGGAAAAGCTTACTTACAATGGTGATAAAAACAAGATGAGTGCAACAGTACTCCCTGAAAATTGAAAAAACATAGAAAAATTCATGTAACAGGACTTTGCCAATATATATATATATATATATATATATATATATAGAGAGAGAGAGAGAGAGAAACAATTCGCTCTGTGTGTGTAAATTATGTGTACTGTTTTTTTTTGGTGGGGCGGTGTGGGGGTGGGGGTGGGGGGTGGGGTGGGGGTGGGGGCAAGAAAATTAAGAAATGAGAAAACTGACCAAAAACACCAACAGCAAAACGAGCATTATCTCTATCAAAAACCATGGCTATGAAGAGAAAGAAGAACAAATACTAGAACAAGAAAATGTAAGAGGAATGTAAATGGAGAGTGACAAACTTAATTATAATGGATTTAATTTAACTTATATACATCAATAGGTAAGAATTTTTACTCTGATGTAATAGGTTATTTGTAATTTTTTTAAGGATAGTATAACAATTCTTACACTATTAATGCATATAAGTTAAACTCTATCGCAAAGTAGTCGTGGACGGAAGAGGTTGTGGTTGTTTTTTTCCAAATAATAAACTCAAAAGCGTTATACCATGCAGGTCCTTTGAATGACATGTATTGCTGTTTGGTTGGGGAAAGGCTTAAATTATTAAAAAAAAGAAAAAAAGAAAAAAGAAAAAAAAATGAAACATGTCGTAAAGAGAAAAAAAGGGGATTATACAAATATTCGGTCAAATTTTTTTTATACCTTTTCTAGTCAGTATATATAGATTATACATTAATTATATACAATATTATATATATATATCAATTATTTTTAATTTAAAAGATTAGATGTGCGACTACTTTGGGAAATTCCTAAAAAGAATAAGAAAACATACATAAGAAGATGATCCATATGAACAACAATCTATATATTCAAAAGCATCATAAATTTTGGGATAGAGAGAAATTAATTACTTTGTGCATGTATAATAAGTCAAAGTTACTTTTTTGTTTCCTTTTCCTTACATTGAATTCAAAGTCAAACTTATCCTTATCCTCAGTCAATTAGCATGGATTGCACTAGGAGTAATTCCTTCACTGTTACCGTGGAGTAGGTAATTCAAAGTCAAACTCTTACTAAAGATGTAAGAGAATTCATGTGACCCAAGAGAATTGAACGTAGGTATCACATCGGTACTGAACCAGTATAAAAATTATTGTGCCTCTTTTACTTTTCTATCTGCTCAGTTTATTTCTACTGCGATCAATCATTGTGCAAAGTCTAGTCGACTAATTTCCTATATAGTCAACTAAGATTTTTAAATTGGTTACAATTCACTCCCCTCTTGTACTTTCAATTAGTATTTGGTGATTTTTTATAATTTTTTTGACGAATTCCGATTGACCTGAAATTTTGTAGGTTCATAGAAAACGATCTACTAATTAATACTCATCGCCACTATGAGTTTCGAGTTTATTTTGTGGCATTTTATAGTCGTGCAATACAAATTTGTGATTATATCTACTTTTTCGTGTATATTAGTGATTTTGTAAAAGAAATTGACGAACTCCGATTGACATGAATTTTTGTAGGTCCATAGGGAACTGCCCAGTGACTAATACTCATGGCTTCACCAACTTTTATTTTTTGGGGTTATGCAATACGAATTTGTGATCATATTTAATTTTTCGTGTGTATTAGTACCTGCATGCAAATTTTGTAAAAAAATAATTTATGGACTCCCATTGGGCTGAAATTTTGTACGTCCATAGGAAATGGCCTAGTGACCGTTACTCATTCCTTCACTATGACTTTCAGGTTTATTTTATGGTATTCCGGGGTTACGCAATACGAATATGTGATTATATTCATATTTTCTTGTGTATTAGTTGTTGGCCCAATTAAAGGTTAGTTTTGAAGACTGACAAAGGAACTCAGGATGAACCAGGTCCATCACTCAGGTGCACTAAAACGGGTAGATTCGAGCATGTGGGTTGTACGTGAAGGAGATAAGCTTAACTTGGTGTATTTAATATCTCTTGATCGAAAAGGTTGCATAATTGATAAGGAGAAGGAGTCCTTAATCAAAGAGAACACAATTCAAGATAGGGAAGGAGTTAGAAGTTGAAATCAACTAGAACTCTTCTACCAAGGAAGAGTTGCATCAGAACTCTAATTATTTCTTCATCTACTAACTTTATAAATTGCAGGATGTTCTCACATTAAAGTGTTGCACAAAAACGCAGAAGTTAAACGTGAATTGAGAGCAAAATAGCAAGGCTTTTTGCAAGCAGTTCGTGTGTGATTCAAGTGTGCAAACCTGAAGCTACATGAACCAGATTGAAGAACCAGCTCCATAAAGAGTTTTATGTGTCTTTCTTTATTTCTAGTTCAATTGTAGTATGTGTTTTCATATTGTACCTTTCAACTTTATCTAGAAGCAATTGTAATAGGTATTTTGAGTATTCAAGTTAGAGTTAACTTGAAGTTGTCGCAGCAGTTAGAGGCTGGTTGCTACAACGGGATTAGAGTTAATCCTTAGGTTTACAAAGAGTTTTGTAAATGCTGTTTTGGCTCAGTGATTTTAGTGGAAGTTTGGAAAAATCCTACTGAGTAGTAGGTCGTGGTTTTCTCACCTTTTGAGCCAGGTGTTTTCCACGTAAATCTCTGTGTTCTTTATTTTCTGTATTTATTATTTCGCAAACAGCAGTAGTTAGTATATCTAGAAGAACCAGGTTCTTCTAGAGCGAAAATTGGGTACCACACAAATCACCCCCCCCTCTTGTGTGGTATTGACGTTTTAAACATCATTAGTACATGATGATCTTATAGAATTCTTTGATGGAATCCGATTGGCCTGAATTTTCATAAGTCATAGAAAACAACCTAGTGACCAATACTCATCACTTTTCCATGACTTTGGGTTTATTCTTTGGTAGTTTAGGGTCATTGCAACACGAATTTGTGAGAATATGCACTTTTTATGTGTATTAGTACAAGTCGATTTTGTAGAATTTTTTTGACGCACTCCGATTAACCTGAAATTTTATAGGTCCATTGAAAACGGCCTAGTGACCGATACCCATTGCTTCGCCATGGGTTTCGAGTTTATTTTATGACCATGCAATACGAATTTATGATTATATTTGTTTTTGTGTGTATTCATATATGGAAATTTTGTAAAATTATTGTGACGGACTCCGATTAGCCTGAAATATCACAGGTCCATAGGAAACGTCCTAGCGATCATTACTCATTGCTTCACCATGGCGTTCAAATTTATTTTTTGATGTTTTGGGGTCAGGCAATATGAATTTGTGATATATATCTACTTTTTAGTGTGTATTCATTCATTACTCATTGTTTCACCATGGCTTTTCGATTTATTTCATGGCGTTTTGGGGTCATGCCACATGAATGTATGATTATATTCACTTTTTTGTGTGTATTAGTGCATGCTAATTTTGTACTGTTTTTTTTACGGACTCCGATTAACGTGAAATTTCATAGGTCCATAAAAAACTGCCTAATGACTAATACTCATTTATTCGCGATGACTTTCAGATTAATTTTTGATATGTTGTAGTCATACAATACGAATTTGTGATTATATTTACTTTTTAGTGTGCATTAGAACACTACACACTATCATTCGAATTATAGGTTCTTTTGTTACCTTTCCCAAATTGGAACTCAACGAAAAGAATAAAAAAAAAAAAAAACAGATTTTTAACAAGGGAACCATGTTGACAAATTAATAGAACATTTCTATTTCTATTATATAGAAAAGCCACAGGTTTCGACCTGTGTGTTTAGTGGAAATATAATTCTTGCTGAGGGCATTATAGTCATTAATCATTAGCTGACAAGATTGTTGATGGTTATTACGATCGGTTGGCAAAACTCAAAAACTGGTTATGTATTTTTTTACCAACTTATCTTTAAAAAAAAAAGTCAACTTATCTTTTCAATCTCCAATATGATCAAATTAAGCATACCCCTTCTTTTGCATACAACTCATGTTAGATAGTTTATGGTTATTGAACTGTCATGGGAGTTATTTTTAGGGTTACTTGTGGAGTATTAGATTAGGATTGCCTTCAATAATACAAAGTGGTTCATTCTTGTGAATCGGGAAAAAGTGTTAAAAGAATATTGTATATGTTTAGAAATATTTATAAAGGTGTTATGAAGCAGTATAAATATTTTGTATTTAACATAACCTATTAATCAAAATAGAGTATGCTGAATTTGTGTCCCCCATAAGTATGAAAAGGAACCAAATTGTTTGTCAGTATGTATTTATTACATTCATTTGTTGGATTATAATTTTATTTGTTCATTAGTAGAAGAACAAAAAGGACAAGGTTAGGTGTGGCAAGAGTGAGAACTTTTATGCTCTCTTTTACCATTGAATTTCTGTTTTTTCTATAGTTAAACATTAACACTTGTAGCATGTGTTATGGCTCTTCATCTTACTTTTAAAGATATTAAATTTGTTGATTGAAGGTTTATCAACTAACAGTTGCTATAGACCTATGCTCTTCTGTCTTGATTATTTTTTACTTTACACGTACTCTTTGTAGAAGCTTCTTCTCTATATCTCTTGCTTAAATCAGATCTTTCTCGTGATAGTGGTGTTATGGATGCGCTAGTGAATAGAACATCAACTTTTGTAAAATAAAAATAAAAAAGATAATTTTTTAACGTTGAGATAACTTGCCCTCTATTGTTTTTTAACAATATAATTCACTTTTATTTATCTAATCAATTGTAAAGAGTTGGAGTTTTTTCCTGTACTGCTATAGCATGGTCTATTTGTACAGAACAGATGTATAGGTACACTGGATAGAGGAGAGGTTAGAGAGACTGATTTTGTGTTCAGAGTTACATAAAATCATTCTACAACTTTAAAATTGTATGCAAGCATGTGAACAACTACTCTCATTTTAAGATTCCAGCTCGAGGTTCTTGGTAGCGACAACGTTTGCTATCTTCCTTAATTCAAACTAGAAAGACACAATGTTGTTATGTATTCTGGTGTCTTCAGATAGCTTTTGATCCAAATATTTAACCATTCTAAAATGTCAATCTATCTATATTATTTGATTAGACTGATAAAAAGTTATTGTTGGCCCAAGATAGTTGAAGTTTTGAAGAATGACAAATGAATTCAGTAAAGGACCAGGTCCATCTTAGGAGACACAGTTGTTATGGCCCATGCACATGAGATGCACGTGAAGAAGATAAGTCCTTGGGGATCAAGCAGCAATATCTTCTGAATATCTTCTGACCTGATCGAAAAAGATTGCATATGGGATAAGGAGAAGATCTCTCCTTATAAGAAGAGAACACATCCGGATAAGGGTTGGAGTTTGGATTGGTCTAGGACTCAAACTCAATGGAGGATCAGAAATTGAGTTACAATCCAACTCTAATTACTAATCTAATAAATAACTGAGTTGTTCTCTTTTACAGTTATGCACATACGCTGAAGTTAAGCAAAATTGAGAGCAAAAGAGCAAGGCTATTTTGCAAGCAATTTATGTGAGATTGAGTGTGCACGCCTGTAGCTACTTGAACAAGATAGAAGAACCACTTCCATTGTGTTTATTCTTATTCTAGTTCAATTGTAGTAGGTGATTTAAAACTTGTACCTTTCTAGCTTTCATAGAAGCAATTGTATTAGGTACTTTGAGTATTCAAGTTAGAGTTAACTTGAAAGTGTCGCAACAGTTGAGGCTGTGTGTCACACCGGGATTAGAGTTAATCCTTAGGTTTACAAGAGTTTTGTAAATGCTGTTTTTGGCTCATTGAGTTTAGTGGATGTTTGGGAAAATCCTACTGAGTAGTAGGTCGTGGTTTTTTCACCTTTTGAGCCAGGCGTTTTCCACGTAAAAATCCTTGTGTTCTTTTATTTTATATATTTTAATTCCGCAAACAGTAGTAGTTAGAACACCTAGAAGAACCAGGTTCTTCTAGATCGAAAATTGGGTACCACACAAATCACCCCCCCTCTTGTGTGGTATTGACGTTTGGAACATCAATTGGTATCAGAGCGGGTTATCCTTGAAGAGGCTAACACCTTAGGAAAAGATCAACATGAGTGCACCACCTGGGAACTGGGAAGGGCAATCCACTGCCAGGCCTCCACTATTGAATGGACAGTATTACTCATGGTGGAAGAATATGATGAAGGATCACATCATAGGAGAAGACTATGAACTCTGGGACATAGTCACCGATGGTCCTTTGGAAACTACAATGAAAAATGAGGAAGGAGTGGAAGTGCCAAAGACAAGGGCTCATTGTACTGCTGAAGATTTGAAAAAATGGGAGAAAAATGCCAAGGCTAAGAAATGGCTTGTGTGGACTGGGTCCAGATGAATACAGCAGGATCCAAAGCTGTACTACTGCAAAAGAGATATGGGACACTTTGCAAGTGGCTCATGAAGGAACACCTCAAGTGAAGAGATCCAGAGGAACATTGCTATATTCTCAATATGAGAATTTCACTATGAAAGATGGAGAAACCATTCAAGAGATGTACACAAGGTTCACTACACTGACAAATGAACTTAAGTCTCTTGGAAGAGTTATTCTTGAAGAAGACAAGGTTGAGAAGATCTTGACAAGAGTTCTTCCAGTTGCTTGGGAAAGCAAAATCACTGCCATTCAGGAGTCCAAGAATATGGCCACTCTCAGGCTGGATGAACTGATTGGGAATCTTACTGCTTATGAACTGAGAAGGCAAACCAGGAAGATGGATACACCCAAGAAGGAGAGAAGTTTGGCTCTCAAAATTACAGAAGGTTCAGACCTAGAAGATGATGAGATGGCTATGATCACTAAAGATTTCAAAAAGTACCTAATGAGAGGAAAGGGTTCATCAAGAGGTACAAACTTCAACAAGACAAGAGCTCCTGAGAAACAGACAAATGATGGCTGCTATAAGTGTGGTAAGACTGACCATATGATCAAGAATTGCCCTCAATGGGAGATTGAGTGGAAGAAAGCAAGGGCTGAACGAAGAAACAGGAAGAAGGAACAGGTTCAACCCAAGAGAAACAAAGGTTCAACCAAGGCTATGGTTGCTGCTTGGGGTGAAACCTCTGATGAAGACTCAGAAGATGAAGCTGAAGAAGAGCAAGCTCTTATGGCCATTGGAGAATCAGATGATGAGCAGGAGGTAAGTATTCTGCATCTCAAGGATAAAATTAAATTTCTGTCTAAAGAAAGGTTGGCTGAGCTATTATTAGACTTCATTGATGAGTCTGAAATAGTTAACAATGAAAAGGAAGTTCTGTCTAGGGAATGTGTTATCCTAAAAGCAAAATGCAAAAGTCTAGAATCTAGGGCTGATGAGAGTGATAACAAAAATGCTGAGTTGAAGAACCAGGTTCTTGAACTTGACAATAGTATTCTAGAACTTAGGTCAGAAAATCTAAAACTGAAACTAGGAACAGGAAAGAAGAAAGCTGATCACTCATTTCTCACTCTAGAAGAAAATCTAGGAAAAATGAAAGATGAACTGTATAAGAAAGATGAATTGATTAAGGTTCTAAAAGAAGATCTAGGAAAGGTAAAACATGAACTAGACAGAACTTGCAAATGGAACAAAGCTTCTGATGCTCTCTCATGGTTGCAAGAGCATCACAGTAGCAATAAAAGAGGACTTGGCTATGGGACTCAAGCTCCAAAATGGGACCCCAAAAACAAGTACCTCACTCTTCCTGAAAATAAGATCTGCACACACTGTGGTAAGACTGGCCATTATAAAAATGAATGTAATGCAAAGGAAAAGGCCAGTCAAAGGAACAAAGCTTTTGTTCAAGAAAAACACAAACTTCCTAGCTGGGCAAGAAAGAATCTGATTCATCCTTTTGCCCAAAGAAAGGGACCCAAACTAGTTTGGATTCCTAAGACTAACCTCTGATTTCTTTTTGCAGGCTCAAGTGAAAGAGAGTAGCCAAATATGGTACATGGATAGTGGCTGCTCAAAACACATGACTGGGAACAAGGACCAGTTCCTTTCACTTGAGAACCTGAAAGGAGGTAATGTCTCCTTTGGAAATGGAAAGAAAGGTGAGATCACTGGGGTTGGAAAGGTAGGTAAGACAGACTCTCATTCCATTGAGAATGTCTACTTGATAGATGGCTTGAAATATAGCCTAATCAGTGTGTCACAACTGTGTGACAGAGGTAATCTTGTAGCCTTCACTTCTACCAAATGTTTTGTGATTAACCTTACCACTGACAAGATTGTTTTGCAGGGAAGAAGAGATAA
Source organism: Nicotiana attenuata (assembly GCF_001879085.1). Lineage (NCBI taxonomy): Eukaryota > Viridiplantae > Streptophyta > Magnoliopsida > Solanales > Solanaceae > Nicotiana > Nicotiana attenuata. The sequence continues at coordinate 370,856 of NW_017670434.1, forward strand.
CAATATTTACATTGTAGATTTGTCAACTCTTTCAGAAAATGAACTCACTTGTCTAAGTGTGCTAGTTAATGATCCCCTCCTATGGCACAAAAGACTTGGCCATGCAAGTCTAAATCAGCTAAACAAATTAGTCTCCAAGGACTTGGTGATAGGGTTACCTAATATCAGGTTCAAGGAAGACAAAGTTTATGAGGCATGTGTAAGGGGGAAACAGGTTAGGTCATCCTTCAAATCCAAGAAAATGGTAAGTACGTCCAAGACGTTGGAGCTGGTTCATATGGATCTTTGTGGTCCAATGAGAACCTTGAGCAGAGGTGGAAAGAAATATGTGATGGTGCTTGTTGATGATTATTCTAGATTTACCTGGGTACTATTTCTAACATCCAAAGATGAGGCATTTGAAATGTTTACTGCCTTTGTTAGAAAAACTCAGAAACAATTAGGAAATCAACTTGCATCCATTAGGTCTGATCATGGAACTAAATTTGAAAATGTAAAA
>NW_017670434.1:371394-493153 GCF_001879085.1 Nicotiana attenuata
GATATGCTAAAGAAATAGGGGCCAGTTATGACCCAAAGAAGCGCAAGGCGTCTTCACAAAGGACCCCAGTTGCTTCTGAACCCTCAAAGAAAAGCAAAGTAACATCTCCCAAGACTGCTGCTACTTCTGTACCTAGAGGAAGAGCTACAAGGAGCAAAGAAAGGCAAAGTGAAGCAGAACTACAGGAAGCATTAGAGAAGAGTAAGAAAAAGAAGAAGGAAAAGGGAAAAGAAAAGGTAGTGGAAAGGTCTGAGGCTGCTGAAGAAGAGGAGGAGGAGATGGAACTGGTCCATCAAGAGAGAGGTACAACTGTGGAGGTTCCCACTGACAAACCAAAAAGAACCAAGACTCCTGCAAAGAAGTCTTCAAAATCTGTACCTGCTGAACCTTCTTTGGCTAGAAGAACTAGGTCTGCAGTGAAGGGAAAACAAGTGAAAATTACTGAAGAAGAAAATGAAGAGTGGAGTGGAGAAGAAGAAGAGAAGGAGTCTGAACAAGAGCAAGATCGTTTTGTTATTTTTAGCAGGAGGAAGATATTGAAGGGTAGGTTGCAGAAAGACCCGGAGGAGCCAGGCATGCTTAGGTTGTGGATGTTTTAGCTGCACAAGGTTGGAAGGACATGGTCCCTCAGATGGATGGAAGACTAGCCAGAAGAGAGGTGATTGAATTCATGGCAAATGGCTCTATGAAAAATGGGCTAGTGACCAGTGTGGTGAAAGGTGTGAAGGTGAAGTTTGATGCACCTGAATTGGGCAGGATTCTAGACATTCCAAGTAAAGGCTATGATGATTACACCAGGCAAAGGTGGCCTTGTCTAGATGATCTGCCCACAGCACTCCAAATCACCAGGAACTTCTGTGATACAAAGGATGCTGAAGAGGTGCCTAAAGCAAGATTTGTTCAAAAGAGTGAAATGAAGCCAGAACACAAAGTGATCTTTGAGTTTGTGAACAAGTGCCTGCTGCCTAGACAAGAGAGGAGGCACACTGCAAATTACATGGACCTGGTTCTCATGGAGTGTCTTGTGAGGGGTAAGCAGATTAATTGGCCTGCTTTCATAGTAAAACTGCTGGACAGAGTCATCAATGGTTCAAAGGCTCATGCTACTCCTTATGGATTCATTCTAACAACTGTACTGGACAGGCTGAACGTTCCTTTGAAGAAATGGGAAATGGCCTCCAGTAAGGAGCACTTTGGAATCAAGACTCTCCAGGCCTGTGACTTTTTGCTAAGTGTAGCCTCTATTGAACCTGGTTCATCAGTGAAGACTCCAGTGAATAGAAAGGTTAGGGCTTTGGTTCAAGAATGTGGGACCAAAGATGCCGAGATTTTTAGGCTTCAGGCTCGTGTGGCTGAGTTGGAAGAAGAAAGGAATGGGCTGAAAGCTGAACTAGCAAAAGAGAAAGAAAAGAGTGAAGGGATGCTACAAACAATGCTCAACTTACTCCAATCCGAACCCTCTAGTTCTTCAAAGCCTTAGCCCTCTTTGTCCTAGTTTTGAACCAGTTCAGCTAACCCCCAGTGACCCAGATTAGGGATTTTTCTTGTTTTTGCTCATGGTTGGTTATTTTTGTTCTTTCTTTTTGTGGACTGTCTTGTAGAAGCACTGCCTCATCAATGACAATTTGCATTTCTCTTGTTTTATGATGATTCTTCTCTTAATAGTTATTTTTGTCAAGTTGATTTTTGATTAACTAAAGCATGCTTTCACTTGCAGTTGCCCCAGTGGCCATGAGTAATGATTAATATTTTGGGATTCACATGTTTATGCAACTTTTCGATGATGCCAAAAGGGGAAAGATATTGTGTATTGTGCTTAAAAACTATTTTTCTGAACAGTGATGTTTATGACCTAATTAAATCTGGCCCTTAATGATAAGTTAAAATTTTCAAGTGATGATATTTTAGCTGAGTTCCATAGGTTATCTGATCAGTAAAAGCATAGAGTTTGTCATCATCAAAAAGGGGGAATTTGTTGGCCCAAGATCAGTTGAAGTTTTGAAGAATGACAAACGAACTCAGTAAAGGACCAGGTCCATCTTAGGAGACACAGTTGTTATGGCCTATGCACATGAGATGCACGTGAAGAAGATAAGTCCTTGGGGATCAAGCAGCAATATCTTCTGACCTGATCGAAAAAGATTGCATATGGGATAAGGAGAAGATGTCTCCTTATAAGAAGAGAACACATCCGGATAAGGTTTGGAGTTTGGATTAGTTTAGGACTCAAACTCAATGGAGGATCAGAAATTGAGTTACAATCCAACTCTAATTACTAATCTAATAAATAACTGAGTAGTTCTCTTTTACAGGTATGCACATACGCTGAAGTTAAGCAAAATTGAGAGCAAAAGACAAGGCTATTTTGCAAGCAATTTATGTGAGATTGAGTGTGCACGCCTGCAGCTACTTGAGCAAGATAGAAGAACCAGTTCCATTGTGTTTATTCTTATTCTAGTTCAATTGTAGTAGGTGATTTAAAACTTGTACCTTTCTAGCTTTCATAGAAGTAATTGTATTAGGTACTTTGAGTATTCAAGTTAGAGTTAACTTGAAAGTGTCGCAACAGTTGAGGCTGTGTGCCACACTGGGATTAGAGTTAATCCTTAGGTTTACAAGAGTTTTGTAAATGCTGTTTTTGGCTCATTGAGTTTAGTGGATGTTTGGGAAAATCCTACTGAGTAGTAGGTCGCGGTTTTTTCACCTTTTGAGCCAGGCGTTTTCCACGTAAAAATCCTTGTGTTCTTTTATTTTCTGTATTTTAATTCCGCAAACAGTAGTAGTTAGAACACCTAGAAGAACCGGGTTCTTCTAGATCGAAAATTGGGTACCACACAAATCACCCTCCCTCTTGTGTGATATTGACGTTTGGAGCATCAGTTATGAAAGGTGATCGGTAGTAATATTGCTTCAAATTATAATCAATAAAACAATTGGGAGACAAAAGGTAGTAAATTGCTGCAAATCATTATCTGATCGATATATAGGTAACGTTCTCTCTGAGTTTTGGATGATTCTCATTCGTACAACATACAATGGCGTAAGTCAAATTGTCACGAAACTTTGGATCATCTATATGACTTGTGAGGTCGTTGTTGGATTGGAGTGTGATCTTATTATATTCTATGTTGTTTTGAAAGTTCAAGGTTTAAGACTAAAAGGAAGATTAATGGTTGATTCTTCAACTACACTTACTGATTTGTAATATTTATCAGCATTCTTACTCAAAATTTAGCCGGACTTATATAATTTATATATTAGTTATCTAATGTATCTAATTTGTTTTTTCTTATTAGGGAAGAATTGAAGATGGAGGAGACCAAAGATATGTTTCTTTACGGAAACTATGTAAAAGAAACTGGAAAATACCAATCGAAATAACTGCACGGGCCTATTCTAAATGAAACTCTCTTTATCATTATGTGTAACACACATATTCATCATGAGGTGACTCCTTTTAATTCACGAGGTGTTAGAAAGATTGTCTAAATACCAGTCTCCCTGGTCTCAATTTGAGACCAGAATGAACCCCGCACCCCATACTTATCTTGCATTTTTTATGTGTAGTATGATTAAATGACTGAACATTCAGTATAATTGTTTTATCTTGCCATGAAACCATAGATCTATCTTCTTCTATCATCACGTAGAGATGATTTATTAGGCGGAGTCCGATAGTGAAGTAAGTTGCTAAATTATCTGCTCTTATTTTACACCATTCTTAGATTGTGGATGAGGTTTCTCAGGTTGCTGAGTTCATAGAAACTACAAAATCTAAATCCTTTTATGAAGTCTCATGCTTTTGGTGTCAATCTTTTTGGTTTTAAAATATTCTTCCCTAATAAGAAAAAACAAATTAGATCCATTAGATAACTAATAGTTTTTACAGGTATCGACTTTTTGTCATACATAACAAAAATAGTGCTTGCCGGCAGCATGTCGGTTGCATTAATGCATCACATTTATGTGTATCAGCTTTTTTTGATATGTAAATAAAACATGTATGTTCCATACAACCATAAATGTACAACTTTTTGTTCCAAGTGCATGCCGATAGTATGCGGTAGTTATCCAACTCTTAATCAGTTGAAGTTGAATCTATTCACTCGTTAACAAGACAAAATATATGTGTTACCTTGCTGTTTGTATTCAATTATATTCTCATAAAACCAGCAAATATTGGGCCCGTGCTGGCACGGACGATTCTCGCCTAGTACAACAAATAAATACACCTTGTAGTTTAATTTCTAGAAATTCAAACTTATTACTTACATACTCTTCGTATGAAATTATCCAAGTTTCTCTCTGATGATCCTCCATCTCCCAATGCATTCTCTAACGTCTTCTTCACTTTCTTGATAGCATTTCTAAATTCATCACTTGATTTTCCATACATTAATTGGTGTATTTTCTCCAATACTTCGTCCTTAGTTATTGGATTTTTATCGCACAAATTAAGTCCAATGTTCCAATCATCAACCACTAATTTCCGATTAGTGAATTGATCAGTGAGCAAAGGGAAACAAAGCAACGGTTGGTGCTTTTGGTTGAGGTCCCGGGGGCCTCGGGTGAGTTTCGGGTGGTCAATCGGACCATTTTTTGCTTTGAGAGTTGCAGAAATTGCTGTTCAGATGTTGCAGAGAAATTGGCCTTCGCGATCGCGAGGGGCCAGTCGCGATCGCGTAGAAGGAATTTGGGCTGGCCTGAGTTTGGTCTTCGCGTTTGCTTTTGAGGTCTCACATTCGCGGAGGGCCCTGAGCTTGTGCTTCGCGTTCGTGTACAGTGTTTTGCGTTCGCGTATAAGTAATTGGGGGTCCAGTGTTTTGCTCTTCGCGTTCGCGTCAGTGTGGTCGCGTTCGCATAGATCTGGGAAATCAAGCATCGCGTTCGCAGTAAAGGCTTCGCGTTCGCATAGTTCATTTTTGAGACTTGGAATTTTTGCTCTTCGTGATCGCGAGGCTTGGGCCACGATCGCGATAAAGGAAGTTCAGTGCTGGGCAGAAAGTTATAAAATATTTCATCCGCAATTTTGAGCCATTTTTCCACCATAGTTGATCATTTTCAGAGCTCTTTGAGGGAGATTGAAGAGGGATTCAAGGAGAAGTGATTGGTGGTAAGATTATTGAACCTAAAACGTGATTCTATTGTGAAATCTAGCTAGAAATTCATGGAAACTTGAACAAAAATGGAAGAACCAGGGCTTGAAATTTTGGAATTTTAAATTAGGATTTGAGAGGTCATTTGGACTCCGATTTTAGTGTTCTTTATATGCATATACTCGTGGAGTGATAAGGAACCTAATTTTGTGGAAATTTCTGAGTTTCGAGAAGTGGGCGCGGGGCTCGGGTTTTGGTAATTTCGGGATTTGTGTCCGTTATTGATTGTTTTCGCTTGGGCTTTGTTCCCTTAGCATATTGTGATGTATTCGCTCTGATTTTGGATAGATTCGATGCGCGTGGAGGCCGATTTGAGGGGCAAAGGCGTCGCGAGCTAGAGATTTCGCCGGTTCGAGGTGAGTAATGATTGTAAATGATATCCTGAGGGTTTGAAACCCCGGATTGCACATCGTAGTGCTATGTTGAGGTGACTTGCACGCCGAATAGCGAGTGTGGGGTAGAGCACCATTGGGGATTGTGACTTGGTCCGTCCCAATTGATGATTTTTACCGCGTATATGACTGAAATTTATTTGTTATCATCATGATTTGGGCTGATTGCCATATTTGGGCTTCATGCCAACTATTTGAACCCTTCAGGGATGTTTGTCACTATTCTCTCACTGTTTTGAATTATTACTTGAACTCAGTCCTGTTGATATCTACTGTTTTTACAACTCAGCCACTTTTACTCAGATTTGAAACTTAAATGATATTTCTAGATGATGTTTTGGGCTGAGAACTACTGTTTTACTAATGCCCGAGGGGCTTGTGATGATTTTCGGACTGAGTGAGGCCGAGGGCCATATGTGAGGATATGCTGAGTGATATGAGGCCGAGGGCCTGAGATACATTTATATGCCACAAGGTGGCTTGAGTGATGTGAGGCCGAGTGCCGAGTGATATGAGGCCGAGTGCCGGGAGATGATGCCACGAGGTGGCTTTATATTGCGCTTGGGCCGTAAGGGGCCCCTCCCGGAGTCTGCACACCCCCAGTGAGCGCCGTCGACGATATATGGATCGGGCTGCACGTCGCAGCGATATATGGATCGGGCTGCACGCCGCAGCGATATATGGATCGGGCTGCACGCCGCAGCGGTTACTATATGATACTATTCTGAGAGTGATCTGAGAGAGAGAGAGAGAGAGCCCGAGGGGCTGAGAGTGTTCTGAGAGTGAGCCCGAGGGGCTGGTACTGTTTTGAGATATTGCCCGAGGGGCGAACTTCTATGTGTTCATCTTTCATATTTACTTGTCATTTTACCTGTTATACTGTGGTATTTGTGCCCGAGGGGCGGATTTTCTGTGCTTATCGGCACTAACTGTTTTTCGATCATCGCGTAACTGTTGAAAAAGGTCATTTTCCAAAGAGGTTTTAAACTGAGCTAAGATATTTCTTAAGATTTCACAGCTTCACCACTTTTCTCAAAGGATTTTACACTGCTTCTATACAACATTGTCGGTTGCTATACGTGATTTCTTACTGCTCAGTTGTTATTTACCTTTATTACTCACTGAGTTGGAGTACTCACTTTACTCCCTGCACCTCGTGTGCAGATGCAGGTATTTATTCGCCCGGTAGCGGGTTTTTGGCAGATCGGAGGCAGAGTTATAGGAGTTTAGCGAGGTGACTGCCAGCGTTCGCAGCACCGCTTTTCTCTCTTTCGTTCATTATTCCTGTTTTGTATATTTTAGACCTTGTAGTTGTATTTATATTCTAATAGATGCTCGTGACTTGTGACACCCCGGTTTGGGCTGTGTTGGGTTGTACTTCTGCTAATTAATATCATTAAGTCATGTTTAAACTGCTTATGAACTATCTAACTGCTTAAAAGAGCTGTTCTGTAATGGTCTGGCTGGCCTCGTCTTCACGAGAGGCGCCATCACGACCGGAGCGGGGTTTGGGTCGTGACATCTATCTTCTTCTGTCATCACGTAGAGATGATTTATTAGGCGGAGTCCGATAGTGAAGTAAGTTGCTAAATTATCTGCTCTTATTTTACACCATTCTTAGATTGTGGATGAGGTTTCTCAGGTTGCTGAGTTCATAGAAACTACAAAATCTAAATCCTTTTATGAAGTCTCATGCTTTTGGTGTCAATCTTTTCGGTTTTAAAATATCTCGAGCACAATATTTAGTTAAGCTCTACGTTTCTTATTGATGAGGAATTTGTATATGCATAAACTGGTGAATATTGCATTTCTGGAATTAAAATGGTATGTTTGCCTGATTTGTTTGGCTTTTCCCTACTGTTTTCACTAAGTCGGCGACGATTTAAGATTGTCCTATTGTGAGCAAAGAACACTTGGATCTTTGGAAGTGACTTATGCTTGAAAGGTTTCAAGAAGAACTGAACATGGTTTTTATCTTTTGCAATATTTAGAGAATATTTGTTGCGCCTGATGGATTCTGACCTTTGAGTGGATCAAAAGTTAATTGGGTGTATATAGCTCATCTTTTGCCATAAGATTGCTAAATGACTCCAGAGTTTCAAGAAAGAGAAGACCTACCATCTAGCAGTACATGTTCCATACAACTATAGATGTACAACTTTTTTGTTCCAAGTGCATGTAGGTAGTATGCGGTAGTTATTCAACTCTTAATCAGTTGAAGTTGAATCTATTCACTCTTAAACAAGACGAAATATATGTGTTACCTTGCTGTTTGTATTCAATTATATTCTCATAAAACCAGCAAATATTGGGCCCGTGCTGGCACGGACGATTCTCGCCTAGTACAACAAATAAATACACCTTGTAGTTTAATTTCTAGAAATTCAAACTTATTACTTACATACTCTTCGTATGAAATTATCCAAGTTTCTCTCTGATGATCCTCCATCTCCCAATGCATTCTCTAACGTCTTCTTCACTTTCTTGATAGAATTTCTAAATTCATCACTTGATTTTCCATACATTAATTGGTGTATTTTCTCCAATACTTCGTCCTTAGTTATTGGATTTTTATCGCACAAATTAAGTCCAATGTTCCAATCATCAACCACTAATTTTCGATTAGTGAATTGATCAGTGAGCAAAGGGAAACAAAGCAACGGAACTTGACACCAAATAGCTTCCAAAATCGAGTTCCAACCACAATGAGTCAAGAATCCTCCGATGGCAGTGTGAGTCAACACTTGTTTCTGACAACACCAAGGTATGATCAAACCACGACCATGAGTTTCACCCTGGAAGTCATCTGGTAATGGGTTCGGGTCATCGGAGCTGACAATATCGGGTCGGAGCACCCAAATAAAACTAACTTTACTTGATAATAAACCATAAGCTATTTCAAGAAGATTATTTTTGGTAAGATGGGCATAGCTACCAAATGACACGTACAAGACAGTTGCATGTTGTTGTAGGTCAAGCCAATGTGTGCAGTCAAACTCGGACCACATGCTCGTAGCCATGTCACTCTTGTTGAACTCGGATGGAAAAACGGGACCTATCGCGAAAAATGTTTTTTCGACTTGTAGAGCTGATATCGTCTCGGGTTCGAGCTCTTGGATAGTGTTACATAAAATAAAGTCAGCACTTCTTACATCTTCAAATGCATTGAAAATGATTTGATGACATATTGAGGTTGTGTCTGTTTCTTGAAGATATGACATTAGGTCCTTTGGTTTGATTGATTGTACTCCTGGTATGTAGTCAATCACGTCCTCACGTTTGCCTGTTGTCAATTAGCAAAAGAACCAAGAATAAAAGTTTAATGAACATTTTAGTACAAAACTAAACGAATTGCAGTAGTGAAATTGTCATAAAAATAGGTTTGTTATATATTTCGACGATGGAAAATGGCCAAATATGCCCATGTACTATGAGAAAAGGTTTAAATATACCCTTCGTTATACTTTGGGTCCAAATATACCATTGTTAGGAACACTGAGGTGGCATGTCACGTGACATCCACCTCATCAAATGTTAGTATCTTGCAGGATTGAATGTCCATCTTGGACAAACTTAATGGAAAAGGGGTATATTTAAACCAATAATATTACGGTTGGGATATAATTGGACCCAAAGTATAACGAGTAGTATATTTAAACCTTTTTTTTTATAGTACATAGGTATATTTGGCTCTTTTCCGTTTCTACTATATATATCGAAGTCAAAATAAGAAGGACAAAAGGCGATTATTCAAATGGAAAATCAATTAAGGCTTGTTTGGTTACCAAAGATTGTTAATACTAATTAATTACTTCTATATAAAAGAATCTTGTATTAGGATAAGAAAAATTTTCTTATATGATATACCTATACACAGGAAATTTGTGATTCAGGATTTAACTTTAACCTACCATCACATATAGACGATGTCAACAACAACAACCCAGTGTAATCCAACAAGTGGGGTCTGGGGAGGGTAGGATGTATGCAGCCTTACCCCTACCCTAAAAGGGCAGATATACCATATATATATATATGGCGAATTAAACATATAGGAGAGAAGGAAAATGAACTTAGGGAGGCTTACCAGTACAACCAAAGTGGCCATTTAACTTCAAAAGATGAAGATGATAATAAAGGGTAAAAACCAAAGCTGGCTCTGTCCAAAAAGATATGTACAAAAGTCCATATTTCTTGGCCAATTTTCCTGGAAACACAAAGAAAGAATCAGCAATCAAGCAATTCACAGGAGGATCGATTTTCGACTCCATAATTTTCAGTAAAGCTTCCTCTACATGAGCTGAGAACACATGTAACAAAGCAGCCATGAATTGGTTATGGTTCAATGACCGGTCGAAATTTAATGGAAGTCCATCAGGTACTGTCACGTAACGTATATCTAGCCCGAGACCTCGATAGCTAGAAAATATATCGTCCTGACTATTCTTTTGAGTGATCTGATCGTGTGTAGATTGAGTGTTGATGAAAGTAATAGTGAAGCCTTTTTGTGCAAGTTTGATGGTTAGATTGATTGTGGGAATAACATGGCCTTGTAGTGGATAACATACTAATATTGCATGAGGCTTTGGTCTTGAATCCACCATTTTTGGTCATAAATTTTGAACTATATGCAAATAGACAAAGGTTGTAGAGGCAATGAAAGAGAACTGATAAGTTTTGTATGAATGACCACAAGCAAGAATATGCTTTACTTTTGAAAATGATACTATATACAGGGAAATGTCATGCAGAATATTATGCTTGCTAATATTAGAAGTCTCGTCCGTTATCATATTCCATTGTTGTTACTATTATTTGTTGCTTGATTGCTTTACTTTCACTGTTTCTTGAGCCGAGGGTCTATCAGAAACAGTCTCTCTATCTTTATTAGGTAAGGATAAGATCTACGTACACACTACGCTCCCCAGACTTCATGTATGGGATTACACTGGATTTATTATTTTTGTTGTTGTTGCTAAATTATTAAAAGTGAATTTGTGAAAGATAAGTGTAAGTGAAATTAAATGACCATATATACCTCAAAATTCATTTTATCTTTAAAGTTCATTTTGCAAAAATACTTTAGTTTCTCTTTAACTAACTAGAGGAGGCTAAAGTATATAAGAGTTAATTTCTTAAATGCTCACTTAAATTAATGAAATTGTACAATAAAGTCATTTACTCCCTCCATTTAAATCTATATGAATTTTTTCGAAGCAAGATGATCAAATTTGTTTTCACTGTAATTTCAGACATAGATTCCTTAAGTTTTTTGAAATAAAATTTACATATTTAGAATCTATATAAAAAAATACTATAAGTTACAATCGTTAAAAAAAGGGCAGCCCGGTGGACTAAGCTCCTGCGGGGTCCGGGGAAGTGTCGGGAACCAAGGGCTTATCGTACGCAGGATTACCCTGCATTTTTGCAAGCACAAGGGTCTATAAGTTACAATACTAGTTAACAATTGAAAATATTTAAAACTTATTTATAAAAGGCATGGTCAAACAAAATTTTGTTTGATTCCCCAAAAGTAATAGGTTTATTCTTTTGAAATGAAGGGAGTATTTTTTTCTTTTTTGTAACAATAAAATCATATAGCTATTTAAGAGTATGTCAAAAAAAATTCTAATTTATAAAATTATACATAGCCATGTGCTGACGTGCATAGGATATCAAAAATATTCTCATTTTCTTACTTCAAAGTGAAGTCAAGGAAAAGTATTTAAAAAATAAAAACAAAACAAATAACCTAGTGCTTTTGTTTGTACCTTGTTGGAAATTTAAGAATTTATGGCAAAAATTAACCATCACAGACCTTTTATCAATTTATTATATAAGTTCACTTTAATTCTCAAGATTATCCTAGAGAAGGTTTTGCTTTTAGTCCTTTTTCTTTTTCCTCTTATTATTTCATAATAATCCCAACAGAAATGTTGTCACCAAATGACATAATACCCATATTCAACTCTACTAAAAAACATTTTCTCAAACGTCAAGTCTTTGTATTTTACTTCTGTATAGCTAATCATTAAGGAGAGGTCCAAATTTCGAAGACTTGATCCAATGCCTTGAGTGTAGTGTTTTTAATTGAGAAACTTCCAGAAACCATTATGTTTTAGTAGTTATTAGCTAATTGTAGCTATCATTTACAATATTACTTCCTATAGCTATATTTTTAGATTGTTTAGAGTGTATTCGATGTATTTAAGCTACTGTATTCATGAATACAGTAGCATTTCTAGGCGTGAATCTGGGGATTACAGGTAGACAGATTTTTGTATTCGAGTGTATTCGACTGTATTCATGGCGTGAAACATAGGATTACAGCTGGACAGGATTGTTGTATTTGACTGTACTCACGGCGTGAAACAGGGGATTACACTGTTTTTAAACGGAAAGTGAATCAGTTAACATAATAGACTCCTAATATAACTCAACAAACTCAATTATAACACATAAATTTTGTATTTCCAGTTATAAAAAAGATTCTCAACCGAAAAACTCTCCAAAAACATAGCAATCTTCTGAGAAATTATATAATACATCTAAATACATAAATTATATTATAAAAAAAAAACATATGAATACATTCATGGAATATAGCGAGACAGTGAATACAATGAAATATATAGAATACAGCGGGATAAATTGAAATACAATAAAAAAAAAGACAATGAATACAATGATATAGATAGAATACAGCGAAATTCATTGAAATACAATGAAATATATTAACAGAAAATTCAAGTTGCTCAACCCCAAACTCAGTTCGTCTTTGTTCAAGAACAACCTTAATGTCGTCTCGCCATCACCATTGCCTCCGGTTGCTGTTGTTACGCCGGAGAAAATTTCTATATTGGATGATTGCTTGGCAGCCCAAAAGTCTTCGCTGGAAAAGATGAAGTGCTATGAAGTAATCACCTCCCGAAAATCGTACCAAGGATTCTATTGGCGTTGCTGTCGAAGGCGGCGTTTCTCTTCCGTTTAAAATTCCAATAGCAGTTTATTTTCTGGAAATCATAGCTTACAGAATCAGAAGCCCAAAGTTGAGTAAATCTATCAAATGTAGTAGCAATTATTTTCTCAAATGCTAACAGAAGAATTTTACCCTCTTTTTTTCGCGTTTTCTAGAATGGGGGAAGTGGATGGAGTGTATCAAATTAGAGAGAGAACGTGGAGTGAGAAGTTTACATCAAATAGGGTAATTATGTGAGAGAAAAATCTGAAAAAGGAGAGAGAAAAATAAAAAATAGCATATATAATGGCTTAAGGGGAGGAAGTGACCAAAAATGGATATTTTGCTATAAACATTAAGAGGTATCTATAGAATATAATATTTTAAAATAGTATTTATTTATAATATTTTATTTAATGAAATTAAGTCTCTGTTATGGATCTTAATCATACAGAACTATTCAGACCAATTACGTGGTTATGAAGTAAAAAAAAACACACTTAATGATTAAGATCTGCATAATTAAGATTCAGCCTTTAAAAACAAACACACTTAATGTATGAATCTGAATGATTAAGATTCAGACCTCCATTAAGTGCAAACAAATGAGGCCTTAGTGTTCCATGTTAAAAAACCGATTTTGCTTCATATTTGTTATAAGACAATAAGAGTAGAAGAAGAGTATTGCAGAGAAAATATATAGAGAGAATTCTTACTGATTTGGGTTGAATTACAATGGAATAGAACCCCTTTATTTATTGGAGAAAGTGACTTAGCCACCGAGTAACAAACCCTAAAATCTCTCTAAAATATAGACATTCACTTTGAATACAATTCTATTTATAACACCCCCCCTTGAATGTCTATTCAATAGATAATGTGCCTCGTTAAAATCTTAACTAAAATAAACCAATGGAAAAATATTTTAGTGAAGGAAAAAGAGTACATATATATAACAATATGCTTTTTGGTTGCCTCGTTAAAACCTTGTAAGGAAAATCCAATGGGACAAAACCTTGCAAAGAAAAAAGAGTGCAACGCATATTAAGTACCTCTGATAAGAGCATCAATTTACATCTTTAAGCCGTCACATTTCAATCTTGTGTACCATCTTCAAAAGATCGTTGGTAGAGATTTGATAAATAAATCAGCAATATTGACTTGACCGAATTATTGCACCTTGAAATCATCATTCTTGATAGATATGTAATGTCTAATTTCGTGGAATGACCTTTTCAACATCTCCATAGATGTAAAAATTCTCGCTGTCACATTATCATGCTTATAGTTATTGCAAAATACATATGTGCACAAATTGCACTTAGGATGTGGTACTTCAGGACCAAGATTGTGTATGCTTTAAGCGATTTAAATCATTCAGGGATTGTCATATAAGTTAAGTCACATGAGCCATATAAATGAACTTTAGATGCATATCACATTTTCATGTCATGCTAGACATATAAGGTAGATAAAGTTGATTGCACACATTGTTCGCTTTATAATTTCAAGTATTTGAACAAGAAGTCCAAAACGACATATCTTTCATATGAAATCAATTCTACTTGAATTGTTTTTCCAGACTTAAGATCCTCATATATGTTCGGGGTTATCATAGATGAGCCGACGAACATTTTATATCTGTTCCAAGCTCCTTTTTTGTTGATAAAGACATAACATAGAGATCTCTTCATTCATATTTTCATGTGCCTGAATCTCTCCTGAAATTTTATGAAGTATTATATCATGTGATTTTCTAGATCACTTGCCTCCTTATTATAATCATTTTGATCATTTGCTCATCTTCTTTTTCAAGAATTTTATTTGAAACCGATTTGTCTATACAATTTTAGCGTACCATAGACTTGGTCCTTCTAGGACTAATTCTAATAGGAGCATTTGTAATAATATATAATTACTTTATTTGGGTCAACATATGCGTCTGACATATTTTGCAATATATTGCAGGTGAATTATCTTTTTATGACCTTCAAGTTCATATTATCTTATTTGAGGAGACAATTCATCCCATGTAACTTTTTCTCAACTGTTTATTTTATCTGCCCCTCATGTTAGAAAAAATAACATGCTTCCTCAACTTTGAAAATCCATCTTTGTGTGTTATGGTGTTAATCAAAATATACACCGCACATCAATAATAATAAGATGGAATTATTTAGTTCCTGATCACCCTAAACCACTTATGAGGGAAGAATGCAATATACTTTCGTATATAGTGTATATCAAACTGATATAGATAAATTTTTTCTCGTAAGTAATATTTTTGCTATTAAATGGAGGCACTCAATAAATTATTTTGCTAAACCAGACCGTGATGTGAACCAACTTATCAAGATAAACTGTCTTGAATAGGAAATATGAATATTATGCTCTAAATTAAATTATTGAGCAAGTTACCTCGCAAATACTAGGTTGCAGGTTAATAGTAATCGCACATTAACCATCTCATAGATGTATCTTACGTGGTATACATGGCAGATGAATGGTCCCATATTCACCTTTGATATTTCTAGCATTCATGGGATTCAATCCCAATATTAGTTGATCTACTAATTAATGAGAACAAGCAACATAAGAGAATTCGTAAAGAACTTTCTAGTTCTTTAATGTTTACCCATGTGAATTCTCTTTTATTTTTGCACATCATACTTAAATTAACATGGTTAAACTAATTGTGCCAACTGAATAAACTATCAGTATAGATAAACTTCAGGTTTACACCATGACGTATGCAATTATTAATAAACTCCAAGTTTATTATGATATGGGTTTTTATATCAATAAACTTCTACTTCATTGTAGCATCTTTTTATTTGAGTAGTACAAATCAGAGAATAAAGCGGGTAGCTTTTCACATACATATTATCTCGCTACAAGTTGTAGTAATAGAATATATTAAATCTTTCCTTTATTTAAAGTCTCAATATAATCAACCGCTTTCGCGAATACTTTAGAAACTAAATAAGTTTCTTTGAGACTTACGACGACACAATACCTTACTGATAATCAATTTTATTTCTCCAAAATAGTGATAATTGGCTCTTCCAGAGCTCTCATTTAATTTTGTACTATCACATATTTATCAACATCCATATGGTGAATATCTCCTTTATGAAGAAAGTTATACCATTATGGTCATGGTCAAAATCATTATAGGCAAAGATATGTCGCTTTTATTATTTTTGCACTATGATAATCACATTGCCATAATATTTTGGCATAGTCACAATAGTTATGTGATCAATCGTAACGACCCGATTGGTCATTTTGAGTTCTAGCGCGTCGTTCAACGGTTTGAGGCCATGAGTAGCTTCACTTTAGGTATTATGACTTGTACGTGTGGTCGGAATTGAATTTTGGAAAGTTCGGGGTTGATTTGGAAAAGAAATTCTCATTTTGGAAGCTTTAAGTTGGAAGAATTGACTAAGTCTTGACTTTTGAGTAAACGACCTCGGAATCGGGATTTGAAGGTTCCAATAGGTTCATATGATAATGTCATGACCCAAATTCCATTATAGGCCGTGATGGCGCCCAACACCGCTGTTAGGCAAGCCAACACTGATCAACTAGTGAATTCCCATTTTAAACAAATTAGTAAGTAGTGACTGTTTCCTGTTTGTTAAATCTAGAAGGTTGCAATTTTTAACATAACTAAGTGGAAGCAATGAATACAAATCGAAGTCATGTAAGCAAAACCAAAGTCACGAGTCTACTAGTGTGTGTACCAAGACCTGGTGTCATAAGAATGTGGACAATCTAGTAGAATATACAAAACAAATGCTAGTCTACTGTCTGAAAGGAAATAGACAGAAAATAAAGATAAGAGAGACTCCAGCTGCTGCAGAACGGCTCAAAAGGGCAGCTCACCGGGAAGTCTCGAGCTGGGGAATCAATCTACGCGCCGGACTGGTGGCTAGATGCACCTGCCTCAAAACCTATACAATCAAGTACAGAGGTGTAGCGTGAGTACATAAAAATGTACCCAGTAAGTATCTAGTCTAACCTCGAAGAAGTAGTGACGAGGGGTCAACTTCGACACTTACTAGGGCCAACAATGTAATAATGTGTGATTCTAAATAAGCATGATATATAGAACTAACAATAAACTCAGAACAAGAAATAACTGAACAGTTCTTCCATCATATTTAAGAACCCAAAACACTTCCTTCATTTAAAACAAGTGATCTCTAAAATAGTAAATTTATACCAATTATAAAAAGGGCTTCCAGTTCTATTATCACACACAAATTCCACCGAGGACGTTCGGCCCAATCCAACATAAAAATGTAAATTGTGCACCGCCGAGGGTCGAACGGAGCGAACCATAGATGCATCTATTAACATGTCGAGGCAAACGGCCCGGTCTCATGAGAGTAGTGGAAATAGTAACCCTGCTCGCGAAATATACTTGCGACGCGGTTAAATATAAATATACCATAACTTTCCTCAATTCCTTTCAAAATAATTATTTACTTGAAGCCTTTAAAATCTTAAAATCCTCAACTTAGTTCCATTCAATGCAAGTCAACAAACATGATCAAATAACGGTGTCCACAAAGCATGGTGTAAGCCGAGAACTACCCAGACATAATAGGAATAGTAGCTACGTACAGACTCTCGTCACTTCGTGCGTACATAGCCCCACAATTAATCACATATTAATTAAGTTCACCTATGGGGATATTTTCCTCTTACAAGGTTAGAAAAGAGACTTACCTCGTCTCAAAGCCTACTTCCAAACTCAAGAATGCGCTCAAACCCTCAAACCGGAGCCGAACAATACAAAACTATTCAAATAGTGTAAAAACCAATCATTATAGGTTTAAAATTTCATATTCTAACTATTAAAGTGTTACCCAACCCCAAAGGCAAGATTCCTAAAATTCACCCCCGGGCCCACGTGTCCGAATTCCAAAAATTTTCGAAGTAAGTTGTTACCCATGACCTAGGAATATAAATATATGATTATCACTAAGTTTCATGGTCAATTTCGTGGTAATAATCTCATTCTTGTCAAACCCTAGGTTTTTCATCTAACCAGTAATTTCTACCAATTTTCATGTTGAAATCTACCCACAATCTATGTATTGCACTCACACTAGGTAGAAATTGCTTACCTCCAAAAGCTAGGTGGAAATCCCTCTCAAGAAGCTCTAATAATAGCCCAAAGAGTGAGAGAAAATGAGTGAAAACGGCTTAAGTCCCATATTAATTGAACCTCATTGCCCCAACGATTTTTGCACCTGCGGATCCGCTTTTGCGGACCAGGTGTCCGCTACTGCGAAATTGGCTGGGCTGGCTGGGGCCGCACCTACGGACGGGCTCCCTCTTCTGCAGTCCCGCTTCTGCGTAGAGGGAACCGCATTTGCGGAACCTGGTTGGCCATCCTTGGATCACATCTGCGGAGGCTTGGCTCGCACCTGCGGAAATAGGCTCGCAGGTGCGGGCTCACCAGAACTGGTGCACCAGCTTCCCTGTTGAGTTTCAAACTCAACTAGCACATCGTCCGAATGGCACCCGGGGCCCTCGAGGCCCCGTCCAAACATACCAATAAGTTTGGAATCATAAAATGGACTCGCTCGAACTCACGGAACGCCCGAAACAACATTAAAACTAAGAATCACACCCTAAAACCAATTGAACCAAACTTAAGAACTGCAAGTCCTTCAAGTTACTTCCAATGCGCCGAAATGTACTTATACTACTCGGAATGACACCAAATTTTGCGTGCAAGTCTTAAATGACATTATGGAAATGCTCCCGGTCTCGGAATTCCGCTTGGACCTCGATATTACCAAAACCCTCTCTAAACCAAATTTAAAGAACTTCAAAGTTCTTCAAGAACCAACTTTCACTGTTAGGCGCCAAAACGCTCTCGGGTCATCCAAAATCCAATACGAACATATGCCCAAGTCCGAAATTATCATACAAACTTACTGGAACCGTCAAATCCCGATTCTGAGGTCGTTTACTCAAAATGTTGATCGAAGTCAAACTTGGCCTTTTAAGCCAACCTTAAGGAACCAAGTGTTCCAATTTCAATCCGAATTCTTCCGAATCTCGAACTAACCATCCCTGCAAGTCATAAATCAGTAAAACCATGTACGGAAAGTCTTATTTAGGGGAACGGGTTCTAGAAAGCAAAACAACCGTTCAAGTCTTTACAGATGATTTTGGACTTGAGCGTATGTCCGCATCGGGTTTTGGATGACCCGGGAGCGTTTCAACGCTTATTGTGTCATTTTGGATGAATTTCATAAGTTTGGGTTGAAGTGCATTTTGATGTTATCGATGCCCGTTTGGGATTCTGAGCCTAGGAATAGCTACATGTGGTAATTCTGGTCTTAGGAGCGCGTCCGGATGTGGATTTGGAGGTCCGTAGGTCATTTCAGGGTCATTTGGCGAAAGTTGGAAATTGAAGGTTTTTGGGAAGTTTGACCGGGAGTGGACTTTTTGATACCGGGGTCAAATTCCGTTTCTGTTTCCGGAAGTTGGAGTAGGTCCGTAATGTCGAATGTGACTTGTGTACAAAATTTGAGGTCAATCAGACGTGATTTGATAGGTTTCGACATCGAATGTAGAAGTTTGAAGTTCTAAAGTTCATTAAGCTGGAATTGGGGTGTGATTCATAATTTTGGCGTTGTTTGATGTGATTTGAAAGTTCGAATCAGTTCATATTGTGTTTTAATACTTTATTGACTAGTTTTGGAGCGTTAGGCATCGGTTTTCTCTATTTAAAAGTCTTAGGAGCCGGCTGTGGAACTTCGGAGCGAAGTAAGTCTCTTTTCTAACCTTGTAAGAGGGAATTAACCCCATAGGTGAATTGAATTCATGTGTGCTCTTATTTGCGGGAGCTACATATGCACGAGGTGATGAGAGTCCGTACGTAGCTACTAATTAGGCTTATGTCAGGGTAGTTTTAGGTTTACACCATGCCTTGTTGATACCGTTATTTGATTATGCATATTATTTTCCTTGAAAAGAGTTTAGATTGAGTATGCTTATTATTTGCCTTGAAGAGAGTTGAGATTGATGGATTTCGAGATTTAAAAGTTTTCACTTGAATTTCGTATTTTTGAAAAGAATTGAGGAATATTATAATAATTCGAGAAATCTAGGTTCAATCGCGTCGCAAGTATATTTCGCGAGTGGGGTGAATTTCCACTACTCTCATAGGAGCGGGCCGTTCACCTCGGCAGGTTAATAGATGCATCTATGGTTCGTGCCGTTTGACCCTCGGCAGTGCACATTTTAAATATTTATGTTGGATCAGGCCGTACGACCTCGGCATGACTTGCGCATGATAACTCTTTGGAACTAATAATAATTGATATTGTTTCACTAGCTTGAGATATAAATTGTTAACTGACGAAAACAAATTTGGAAATTTTTATGAGTAAAAGAATTGTTTATTATTCCCGGTTATTGAGTTTTCAGCTATATTATGTAATCCATGCTTAATTATAACATCGGTATTTTATTGTTAGCCCATAGTAATACTCGGAGTCGACCCGTCATCACTACTTCTTCGAGGTTAGACTGGATACTTACTGGGTACGCGTTGATTTACATACTCATACTACACTTGCTGCACATTTTTGTGCAGGTACATATATGTCTAGTAGCCTTGTGGGCGCAGAGGCGTGGTTAATGCGGTGACTTAGGTGAGCTGCATTCCATGTTACGATTCGCAGCCAGCAGAGTCTCCTTTAGAGTTATTTATTTTTTTCCTGTCTAATTTGTGTTACGGACAGATGCTGTATTTTATTTTACTCCCTAGTTGATGCTCATGCACTTGTGATACCGGGTTTTAGGGGTACTTATGAGTTGTTCCGGATTGTAGTGGTGAGAATATTATCATTTCACTGTAAGTTCCATCTCTTTATATTTAATTGAAGGAAAATTATGATTTTAAAAAAAAATACTAAAATGAGTAATTAAGATAATCTTTCAGTGTTGGCTTGCCTGACAGCGGTGTTAGGCGCCATCACGACCTTTAATGGATTTTGGGTCATGACAACATGGTATCATAGCCTTAGGTTCACTTAGGTCTCACGAGTCATGAGCAAGTCTAGTAGGGTCTCACGGATCGGTACGGAGACGTTTGTACTTATCTTCGGGAGGCTACAGGACTGTTAGGAGCATTTCCCTTCTTGATTCCTCATCGTGCGATTTGATTCCTTTGAGGCTTATGCCTTTATTTCCTTCCTACTTATTCTTATACGATGTTGAACGCTCGTGTCAATTGGGAACCGAGGAGGTTCAGTGGTACTACACACATGGAGCAGGATGTTTCTCCCTGCGCATTCGAGCAAGTTATTATCATCTTCATGCAGAAGGATGTTCTGTCATTTCAGCTCAGTAGTTGTATTTCTAATTGTTTTGAGGATAGGCACGGGTTGCCATGATGTTCATGAGTTGTTATCTCACAGTATTGATATAATGGTGGGGTGCTCGTTTATGTGCTGACGCAGTGAATGACTTGAAAGGTGAATTTGTCAGCGTATGATTTAGAGGTTCAGCATTTAATTCCAGCAAAGGAATGGCATCAGACTATGAATGTTCAGGTTTGGGTTGATGGAGTAACGACACTTGGTATTTTCGAACGTGGTGAAATTTTCATTTGTGATGTAGTGTCGTTGTCCTTGTTTGAAGTATTGCGGTTCGCCAGTGTTATGGACTCTTTGATTTGCCTACGGGGCTGGGTGCTGTGAAATGGTGCCTGGGAAGCGGTTGTTAGAGATAGTGGTGTGTAGCAGTTTCGGGATCAAATCGGTGTTTCTAATGTTGATGGCTCGAGAAAGATGGGCTTTTAAGATGTTTAGAGTTGGTAATAATTTATTGGTTCAGGTGCTATAGAGATAGATTTTGATTTGAGGCTGCATTTGGGTAGCGAAGGATGAGGAAGGACACGGTGGGAGGTGTCTCGCGGTGGTTTAATGGCTAGAAAGTCAAGTATGAAAAGCAGAGGTCGAAAAGTGGCTTAAAGGAGATGGTTTAACCGAGGTGGGAGTGGCAGAGTAGCGTATGGGTTCTGTGGTAGGATAACTACACGCCTTGAGAAAAGTATAAAGTGATTTGGGATTCATGGTGGGCGGTGACTAGGTTTAAGGACTTAATTTGGAATGTTGGATACTATGCGGAGGAAGATTGGATACGACATAAAGGAGTTCGCTTGATATGAAGAGGAATTCAACATGACTTCGGATTGGAACGTATCTTCGCACTTTTAGTTGATGTCAATGGGGAGGAACGGACTTGTACAACTGGTAGGTGAGGACGGGCCCAGGATGGTATATTGATTTAGTAGTAATTGTACTTAGTGCAGCGTTGTTGGAAGGTGTCAACATGGAAATTTCCACAGGTGGGTTATCTCATGCGAGCAGATTAGCGGTCGCGTGGTGTTGAATAAGCTTCTACGAAGAATTCTACTGGCTATCCAGTAAGGGGTCAAATATGTGAATATGGCTAGTGATTCAAAGAGTTCATAAAATGTTTAACAGAAAGATTTGGAGAAATTTGGCGGGTTGATTGTGCAAGACCATGTCAATGAGGAAGAAGGAATCTTGGTGGGTTCCAAGGTTATGTAATTGTAGCTCCAAGCTTAGTGGGAGAGCCCCACCATCTACGATTGGATTACATAGTTGTCTACTTGTGAGGTTTTTGGTTATCGGCATATTGGTGGTTATTACGACTAAGGAAAGAAAACATCAGTGTTAATTTGAGCAAAAGATTTGGGGAATGTGTGCTATATTTGGCCTTATCGATTCATGTTCAGGCTTGGGGAAGACCCAAAGTTTATGCTTTGTGTGGATGTGATGTACAAGGAAAGTAATTCAGTCGGGTGCTCCCTTGAGAGGGTGTTCATGTGCTAGCGGAGCCATGGAGTTGATCATATTCGGGACCAAGTCGGAGTGGGTGACTCTTAACAATGGTCCAAGTGGATTCAAAAATTTTAGTGCGGTGCTTAAGGATTTTGAGTCCGTGGGTTGGTTAAGTATCAAGTTGTTTAGTGGAGTATGAAAGAGACTTGGAATGTTCTTTGTTATCATTGGGTATGCGGTGCAGTATTGGAGGAAGGGAAGAAGTAGCTTCGGATTTGCAGAAGGTCTTGCAGAATGGGTGTACATTTTGGCGATGCTATTGTGCGCTTAAGGAGAACATGAGATGGTTCATGGGTATCGAGACGACGTGGTCTCGTGAAATAAGGTCACCAGGATGAGTGCAGATTGGGTTTGTTACATGTTGAATGGAGCTATTATTATTCCTAAGGCAAGCCCAGAGTAAGTTAGAAGACGTCAGATCGGTTAGCAATGGTTGAATTGGCATGATGGTGGAAATGATCAGTTCATTCAGCGTGTTAAGTTATACATGTGATTTGTGGCGGTATGTGCGAGGCTTGACGACCGCCGTAATGGATTTTATTTGGTGGCATTCGAGTATTATGTCTTGTTATGTGTAGAAGGATCTCAGAAGAGTTATGGTGGTTTAGACCACTACTTGAGGATTGTATTTTCTACGGATATGGGAATTTAGTCACGTGTTGCAATGATTCTCCTGAAATGAGTTAAATGAAAGGTTTCTATATAACGGAATGTTTATTCTATTAGTGGTTCAGGAGTTATGATGGAATTCTTGTACTCTCGCGTATTGGCATGTTAGGTGCAGTGAGCGGCATGGGAATTGGAAGTTGAGGATCAAAGTTGCGGTTCGGTGTAGACAAGAATGTTTCGAGCTTGGATGAGCAGGAAAGAATTCAGATGTTTAGAGTAAGCTGGTATTGTCTTTAGCGTCACATGAGATCGGTGTCCTGTGTAAGAGGCTTCGTGTACTGATTTGCAGATTCTCGATTTGCTTTACAGCATTGTATGGCCGGTGGTATGGATGTGCATACTTTGTTACCTGGTGCGGAAGGTCGTGGGATCGTATCCCATGGGAAGATTGTATATGTGTGACATGTAGTCACTTGATTGATTGAAGATTGAAACAAAGTATGGAGATTATGGTACTATAGCTAATGTGAGAGCTTAGGCCTGGGAGACACTCTATTCAGTTGGTTATGAACTGTGGAAGTCTGTTCCGGATT
This sequence comes from Nicotiana attenuata, assembly GCF_001879085.1. Taxonomy (NCBI): domain Eukaryota; kingdom Viridiplantae; phylum Streptophyta; class Magnoliopsida; order Solanales; family Solanaceae; genus Nicotiana; species Nicotiana attenuata. Next base: position 395,008 of record NW_017670434.1, read on the forward strand.
GGATGTCTGTTCTTATATCTAGAATAGGGTGGTTGTGGATCCTTGGAAGGTTATTGGCCCAGTGCGGTACGATCCGAATTGGCTTGAGGTCTGTGGATGGATTTAGATGCGAATGTGCGCTTTGTATCAGGTCGGATGTGTTCATTTCGGCGTAGCGTTGCTTACGGAGGGGTCTTTGGGCCTTGGATGTTATTTTTGTCGTCAGCTATTCTGTGTAATCTCTATTGCGCCATGTGGGTTGTGAGGTGGTTTGATTATTCGCACATGTGTTGTGATCCCGTGTAGCTTGTGGTGTTATATGAGCAGGATGGATCTCGAGATGCAGGTCATTTATTGTACCTTAGCCGTGCTTGAGTTTTACAGCGTATGGTGCTATCTGTCCCTCCAAGGATGGTATTATGCACTTGGCGTGCTTGTGGTCGACATCCGGGTATTTCGCAGGTATGAGCATTCTAGCTCGGTAAGTATTTCCTTATAGATTATTATGTGTGGATCGGGTGGCACACCGTCACGGGTATATTGTTTGGATCGGGTGGCACGCCTCCACGGGTATCATGGTTGGATCGGGTTGTATGCCACAACGGTATCATATGTTGATGGGGTTGCACGTCGCAACAATGTGACGTTGAGTACAGTTCCCCATTGTGTGTTTTGTTTCTCATTTTATGAGGAAGGTTCATAAGTTCCTTTTGATTGTTTAATTAGTTACGTGGGTTGAGTAGTTCTTTCCAGGGTTCTTTTTCCTTATGTATCACATTCGAGTTGTAGCTTGTTGGCACATTGTGGCATCATATGAGACTTGTGGCAGTGACTGAGATGGCTTCTTGCCTGAGCGGCTTGTACTGGGCGAGATGAGATTATTGGACCTGGGATTAGTGCGATCAGATTTATATGAAACATATTAAAGAGCAAATATCGTTATTTGGTTCGTTATGAGGTAATGGCTCTTGTCAGGAGGAGAAACTCAATGATTTTTTGACTCGACAATTGGTTATGAATTTCTATAAATCTCTTCCGTCGTGGCAGTACTGCGAGAGTTGGAACATGGCTTATACATGTTATGAGGTATACTAAGGGCTTCGGGTGAGTTGAAATTTCAGCTGTTGTGCTTGGGGGAGATTGCCTTGGGCAAATGAGTTAAGTGGTGCATGGTTTGATTTCAGTGGAGGATCATGGTCACGTTGGGTTCAGTGTCTGGTGATTGATACGGTGTTCGTGTGTTAGAATCTGGTATCATGGAGAATTCCGGATGTTGGAATTTGGTTCTAAAGCTTCTTAGCTAAGGTAGCAGGAAGGATCTTCAGTCTGGATCGAGCCAGCATGCTCAACTGGGTTGTGGTAGCAGGAGTAGGTGCACGAGGTCTTAAACAGTGATTTTTGACAACTCCAGAGCAGCTCTTAGCACGTTCGAGGATGAACGCATGTTTAAGTGAGAGAGAATGTAACGACCCGATCGATCATTTTGAGCTCTAGCGCGTCGTTCGGCGGTTTGAGGCCATGAGTAGCTTCACTTCAGGTATTATGACTTGTACGTGTGGTCGAAATTGAATTTCGGGAAGTTCGGGGGTTGATTTGGAAAAGAAATTCTCATTTCGGAAGCTTTAAGTTGGAAGAATTGACTAAAGTTTGACTTTAGAGTAAACAATCTTGGAATCGGGGTTTGAAGGTTTCAATAGGTTCGTATGATGATTATGGACTTGGATGTATGTCCGGATCGGGTTTTGGATGACCCGGGAGCGTTTCGACACTTATTGTGGATAGTTGGCATTTTGGATAAATTTCATAAGTTTGGGTTGAAGTGGATTTTGATGTTATCGATGTCCGTTTGGGATTCCGAGCCTGGGAGTAGCTCCGTATGGTAATTCTGGTCTTAGGAGTGCGTCCGGATGTGGATTTGGAGATCCGTAGGTCATCCTGGGGTCACTTGGCGAAAGTTGGAAATTGAAGGTTTTTAGGAAGTTTGACCGGGAGTGGACTTTTTGATATCGGGGTCCGATTTCGATTCCGAAAGTTGGAGTAGGTCTGTAATGTCGAATGTGACTTGTGTGCAAATTTTAAGGTCAATCAGACGTGATTTGATAAGTTTCGACATCGAATGTAGAAGTTTGAAATTCTAAAGTTCATTAAACTTGAATTGGGGTTTGATTCATTGTTTTGGCGTTGTTTGATGTGATTTGAAGGTTCAACTAAGTTCATATTGTCTTTTAAGACTTGTTGGTAGGTTTGGCTGATGTCTCGGGGGCCTTGGGGTGGTTTCGGATGGTCAACTAATCAATTTGGAGCTTTGTTGTGTTGCTGAAGGGCCTAAGTTCTGGTGTAATCACACATGCGGAAAAAGGGCCGTAGGTGCGACGCCGCAAAAGTGACAAGGCTAGCGCAAAAATGGAGGTTGGCCAAAAAGCCTGGGCCGCAGAAGCGGGCATAAACGCGCAGGTGCGCGAGCGCAGAAGCGCTTGAGGACCCCAGAAGAGGAAGCGCAGATGCGCTCAGGGGGCGCAGATGCGAGGACTGTTGGGCCGAGCTGGAGCCGCACCTGAGATGGAATTTCCGCAGGTGAGGAGCCGCAGAAGCGGCTATTGGACCGCAGGTGAGAAGGATGGGCTGGGCAGTGTGCTTCTTTAAAACGAGGGTTTGGCTCAATTTCACTTCATTTTGTTTGGAGCACATTTGGAGTTCCATCTTCATCAACTATAATGGGGTAAGTGCTTTCTTCACATGTTGAGTTAAATACATGATTTATATACGGATTTAAGCATGGAAATTTGTAGAAATTGAGATTTTTGCTAGAGAACCTAGGAATTTGGTATTTTTGGATTTTGACCACGAATTTGGGCATAAAATTGAGAATAAATTATATATTTGAGTTCGTGATGCTATGGGTAATGTTTATCTTCGAAAATTTTCGGAATCCGGGCACGTGGGCCCGAGGGCGATTTTTATCGACCTTTCGAGCGGAGCTGGAAATTTGTTGTAAATTGGATTATAATGAGTATTAGAGTATGGATTTATGGATTTTCACATTTATTGACCAGTTTTTTGAGCGTCGGGCATCGGTTTGCGTTGTTTGAAAGTATTCGGAGCCGGCTATGGAACTTCAGAGCGAAGTAAGTCTCTTTTCAAAAATGGTCACATAATTATAATATTTTTTGCACCAAAGTCACATAACGTTATTTTGTCATTTAAAGTCGCAATACTTATCACATTAATAACCAATGACGGTTAAATAGCCGAAAATATAACTTCTGGTGTATTTTTATTTTTATTGTTTATTTTTATCTTTTTAATTTTTTTTAACAAATACATATTGATAAATAAACAAATGGAGATTCAGCAAAAGCCATCGACTAACAAAGGCCATTTCAAAATCAAGAAGGCCTCTTCAGAAATCATTATGTCACGACAGGGAATTTCCATCGTCGGGATCGTGATGATGCCGAACATTTCACTTGCTAGGCAAGCCAACGTTAGAGGATTCTTAATGCCAACTTTAGCTAATTTCAATAACAAGAACAATTAAGCTAAACAGAAGCTAAAACTGATTTGCGGATTAATATAAAATCCATCATATATGGTACATTTAGGATCTGGAGTCACAATTCATGAGCTACTATGATTTACTACAAATAGAGTCTGAAAGGAAATACACAGTTCTGAAAGAAAACAAACAGTAAAATAATAAGACTAGGAAGAGACTCGAGGGTCTGCGGACGCCAACAGATCTACCTTGGGTCTCCTGACAAGCAAGTCCAGCTGCTAACCTCACAATCAGCTAGGGGTGGTACAAAATTTGCACAACAAGTGCAGAGTGTAGTATGAGTACAATCGACCCCATGTACTCGTAAGTGTCGAGCCTAACCTCGACGAAGTAGTGACAAGGCTAAGACATGAAACCTACATGATAAACCTATGCAAATAACAACATGTGTACAAATAACAAAAAAAATGGGCAAGACAAGTAATATCGGGAAGGGGACATGCTGAGAGGGATACAAGATAAGAGAATCACGACAGAAATGGTAACCAGAACAGTCAATGTGCCTTAAACCAGGGAAAAAACAACTAAACAAAATAAAGGAAAGTGCACGGCATCACCCTTTGCGCTTTTACTCTCGATCTCACAATGTAAATCAATAGAAATGGCATGACATCACCCTTCGTTCATTAGCTCTCATAACATGGCACGACATCACCCTTCGTGCATTAATACTCATAACATGGCACGGCATCACCCTTCGTGCATTATCACTCACAATATGGCACGACATCTCCCTTTGTGCATTATCACTCACAATATGGCACGACATCACCCTTCATTCATTATCACTCATAATGCACGGCATCACCCTTCGTGCATTAACACTCTCCTTTACCATAAAGCAATGAACAAATAACAACAGGGAGATAAAATAATAAGAACAAGCCTTACTTCAACATTTGGTTCCACAATACCAACCTCAATCTTTGAAATCAATACTCAATTATCACCAATAATCAGTAACATGATAAGAATGATCAATTTAACAATACTAGTTTAAACATGGATAATATGATCAAAGAAAACAATAATTACGAGAAACAAAGTTCCACCTGCATGCTTTAACCTGACAACAACGCAAAAGTACTCGTCACCTCACATATACGTTGTACCCAACATCTAAACATGTAGCAAATAGAAAAACAAGTCCTATTTCCTCAAGTCAAGGTTAACCACGACACTTACCTCGCTCCAAAGACCAAACTTAAAGCTCAAGCAAGACTTTTCCTTTCACACAAGCTTCCGAACCAATAGAATCTAGAAAATTACCAGCCAAACGATTCGAATTAAGCCTTAGGAACTACCCACGATTGTAAATAATTCAATTTAGGTCATTGTTGAAAAAGTCAACAACCAAGCCAGCTTGGTCCAAACCCGAAATTCGGACCAAAACCCATTTACCCATTCACCCCGAGCGCGGTTATGTAATTTGTTTTGGGATCTGACCTCAATTTGAGGTCTAAATCCCCAATTTACAAAAATCCCTAATTCTACCCAAAACCCCCAATTTTACCATGAAAACACAAGATTTTTGGTTGAAATCTAAAGAAATGTAGTGGAAGATTGAAAGAAAATAGTTTAGATTCACTTATCAATGATTTGGGTAAGAAAAGTTCTTTGGAAAATGCTTGAGTTTGAAAATTTGAAGAATGAATTAAAAACCCCGTCTAAGTCATATTTGATTAAATGTAGATGTCACATTTGCGACCTGGGGTTCACAAATGCGAACCCCGCAAATGCGAAGAGTCCACTATACCTTCCTGTACCATGAAATGGCACTTTTCCCAGTTGAGTACCAGATTAGTCTCGATACACCTTTTCACAACTCTTCTCAATTTCATAAGGCAATCATCAAATGAGTTCCCCACCACTGAGAAGTCATCCATGAAAACCTCAATTATCTCCTCTACTATATCCGTGAAGATGGCCATTATGCACCTTTGGAATATGACGGGTGCGTTGTATAGGCTAAACGACATTCACTGAAAAGCATAGATTCCATAAGGGAAGGTGAACGGCGTTTTCTCTCTATCCTCCGGGGCACTAGAAATCTGATTATACCCCGAGTACCCATCAAGAAAGGTTTGTGCCTTCTTTGATGTTCTCGGGAAGGTTTGTGCCCATCTTTCAGTAAAATTTTATGCATAAAGAAGGCTGAGCTGATCCCCTTAATGTCTGCAATGGTCCACCCAATTACAGTCTTGCACTTAGTCAGTACCTGCAAAAGCTGTTCTGCCTGCACATCTAACAAACTAGATGAGATAACAACAGGTAAAGTTGAGTTAGGTCCTAAGAATGCATACCTGAGATAAGATGGCAGTGGCTTCAGTTCAAACTTTGGCGGCTCTTCTATTGATGGCTTAGCTGGAGGAGTTTTTCTTTCCTCTAAGTGCAAAGGCTCAAATTCGAGCTCCCTTCTCCAAAAACCGTAGCCTTCAAGAGCAAGTACCCACTATGCCAAGTCTTCACCATTAGTTTCATCTAAGTTCATGAGACATGCTGCTAGAGGGTCTTTAATGTTCAATGCCTCATCTTCCTCCTCCAAAACTACATCCACCGCATCTATTAGAGAGTAATTAGCAAATTCACTTGGTCTCTGCATAGATTTCTGCATGTTGAATGTTATCTCTTCATTGTTTAATCTCATTTTGAGCTCTCTAGTTTCACAATCAATTAAAGCTCTCCCAGTGGCCAAGAATCGTCTTCCCAAAATTATGGGAATTTCCTCGTCAACCCGATAGTCTAGAATAACAAAATCTGCTAGGAACACAAACTTCCCAACCTGTACTAATACATCATCAAGAATAGAGAGGGCCTCTTCACTGTCGGGTCAGCTAGCTGTAGTAACATAGACATGGGTCTAGCTCTCCCAATGCCTAGCCTTTTGTAGATAGCTAGGGGCATGAGGTTTATGCTTGCCCACAGATCACACAGTGCCTTAGCAAATGCATAGTTGCCTATCGTGCATAGGATTGTGAAACTCCCTGCGTCAAACAACTTCTCAGCTCTGGGTCTCGTCACAACAACACTGTAGGTCTGAGTCAGTGTAACCGTGGCCAAGTCTTGAAAGTCGAACTTGCGGGATATCAAGTCCTTCATCATTTTCGCATAACCAGGCATCTCCTTTAAAGCATCAATCAATGGAATGTTTACCTGAATTTGCTTCAACATCTCCAAGAATTTCTTGTACTGCTCATCTTTCTGATACTTGGCCAATCTCTGTGGGAATGGTGCTGGAGGTCGCTTCTTCCTTGTGATTTGATTTTTTTCTTGTTCAGGCACTGCTTCTACTGTCCGTTCTGGTGCAACCTCAGTCTCTTTAACACCCTCTTCTTCTTTGTTGGTGTTCTCTTGCGCATGTTGTACCGTCACCTCAGTTAACCTTGCTGAATCATCTATCTCAATGGGTACCGGCACCAGTGTCTTAGTCGGTCTGCTTTCGCGAGCAATTTCTTGCTCCAGATCTAAGTCTCTACCATTTTGGAGACTCACTGCCATCAGCTGCTTCGGGCCTTGCTCTTTTGGATTGATTTGGGTGTGTGCAGGTAACGTCCCGTGGGGACGATTATTTAGGGCCATAGAAATCTGTCCTATTGGTTCTCAATATTCTTTATCGCTGATTCATGTGAGTCTAATCTGTCAGTTAGTTTTCCAGTGGACCCAATAACTTGTTGCATCATTCCCTCAAGTTTAGGAAACCCATCTTCGTGTCTTGTAGTCTGTTGTTGTTGAGGTTGCCGATAAGTCTGCTGCTGATTTTGCTGGTTGTAACCCCGTTGCCTTTGGTAAGGCACCACTTCACCCTGTGGTCGCATAGCCCCAAAATTATTGCTGTTGTTGTACTGCTGCTGAGCTGGTCTATATTGTTGATTCTGCTGACCCCAATTCTGACCATCTTGCCTCTGACCCCCATAGTTGGCCACATAATTCATGTTTTCTTGATATTGTTGGTTGTCACCTTCAGCACTCCATGAGCAGACATATGGTTGATTAATGAATGATGCATAAACCCCCATTAGTTGCATCAAGTATGTGTACTTGTTGCTTCTGGCCTGATTCATCAACCTTTTCGGTGAGGATGCTCATTTGTGTCAGTAGAGTGGCCATATTTTCTGCTATGGAGTTAGTTGGGTCTAACGCCACTGAGTTACTACAGGAGTGATTGGAGCGTTTCTTGTCGTCCATCCAGAGTTTTATGCCTTCTTGTCAAGTAGGATCTTGCTTTCTCTGAAAGTTTTGCTCAAAAATGCTCCACCTGATGAAGCATCAACATTGGCCTTCAAGCTATCTGCCAAACCCATGTATAATCTCTGCCCCAACATCTGCTCCGGAATACCATGATGTGGACACGTAACCAACAGAAACTTGAATCTCTCCCACATTTTTTGTAACGTCTCTATTGGTTTCTGTCTGAAGCTCAATATCTCATTAATTTGTTGAGGAGTCTTGTTGGGTGGGTGAAATTTGTTCACAAATTGCTTGACTAATTCCCCCCAAGTAGTGCTGGAGTTTATGGGGAGTGAATTAAGCCAAGTCTGAGCCGCTCCCGTCACTGAGAATGGAAACAACAACAGTCGTATTGCTTTCGGTGTCACATTATGTTGCCTCTGCGTGGCACAGATTGACAGGAAATTCTTCAGATGCCGCTGAGGATCTTCAACGTATGACCCAGAGAACAGTCCCTTGTTCTGCAACAGATGTACATGTTATTTGTGATTTGGAATGAATCTGCTTGTATCTGAGGGACTACAATGGCAGTTGCTAAGTTGTCAGCGGTGGGTTGCGCCCAATCATACAGCGCTGCTTCTGGCACAAGAGGTACCACGCCCTGATTGTTTGGGTCATTCTCGTTGTTTCTGTTGTTTGGATGATGGTCTTCTATGTCTAGTTCGATTTGCTCTGTTGAGTTCTGTTGTGGTTTGCCTTTCTTGTTTGCACGATTCAACGCCTTGAAAACTTTCTCAGGATCTGATAATGCTTCAAATAATTCACCAGTTCTTGAGGAGTTTCAAGGCATGCACCTGTAATACCCAAGACTACAAACGTTAGAATTTCAATGTACTTGGTTTAAATTGAAGAAAATTGACTACACTAAGAATTTTTGCACTTCTTTTAACTGCAATCAATAACACCGTTAACTCCCCGGCAATGACGCTAAAATTTGATTACGCCCAACTATGCCTTATAAAAAGGACAAACCGGTCTCTGCAAATATATTCCGGTTAACAAGTCCGGAGTCAAATCCCACATGGAATTAACCTATAAATCACATCTATTGGACTTACACAAATTCACGTGCACGTATTTAATCTTCGGAGATATTTAAGTAATAGGTTGGAAGTTTACTTACTAAATATTTCCACCGTTTCATATTAAATGAGGTACTTTCCTTTTTAGTCTGTTCCAAAACAAACGACACATTTTTAAATTTGGAAATAGTTCAACTTTAAACTCTTCATTTTACCCTTTTTGCCCTTAATGAGAAGCTTTTATATCCACACAAACGGCATGGCCCCACAAACCTTTTACCCCTTAAGCTTTTAAGACCACAAGTTTCAAAAGTCTTCTTCTTTTTTCTTAAACTCCGTGCCGAGTCAAACTACCTCAAATAATATGAAATGGAGGGAGTATTACGTAATGAAAATGCAGTAATTAAGAACTAACTAGAAATGGTTTGTAAGCAAGAATGGGCATGATCTAAGGTTCTAATTTCCCCACTTGTCGGGATCCTTTCCGCTATGTTTGCTATAAATTTGCCTAAGTCTTCTCTACCGATCATGAGCACTCTGACTGTCGTAACTCTTTCCCGAGTAATTACAATAATATACTAGACATATTCTCCCGAATTACGCTAGCTAGCCTTAGTTACAGCTCACTTAGATCGCACTTAAGGTTTCGTTATCCCTAATCCCACCTTTAAACCCTTCGCATTGATCCCTCATATACGTTAGGAGTGGTGTTGTTCAACAACTACCTAAATATGCACTCTCTCCCGAGTAATACATACTAAATAAGCACAGTCGATTGAGGTCCCTTCAATCAACAGCAATCATAATATAGTTGAACCAATAGAGAAAATACTATAGCAAATCTATATTAACATAACAAGAAATTCATCCTCCAAGAGGTTCCATCAAAACCCTAGATTAGGAGTTTAGCTATGCATACTAAGAGATGAGAATTCAATAATTAAAGTCATAATTACAATGGAATTAAAAAGAAGAAGAATAAAACTCTATGGAAAATCCTCTGTCTTTCTTCCGTGTTCTTGCCTTCCAAATTTCTCCAAAAACAGCTATCCTCTCTCTCGGACGAATTAGGCTTCATATAGGTTTAGGTTAGTCGCCCTGGAAATTACATAATTGACCATGGATTTTTGGCTCCCGTCTGCCCGTCCGCAGCCGCGGATGGACCGGCGGATTTGACAATTGATCTGTCCGCGGCCGCGGATCTGACCGCGGACCTGACCGCGGAGCTGGTCCTCGCTCTTCTTTCTCCTTTTCGACCGTGCTATCCTCCGATTGGCCTTCCACGATCCATATTGACTCCAAAACACTCTTTAGCTTCCTCCTAGCTCGGAGTGGCTCCTGCAAAACGTAAAACACTTAATTAGAGCATTTTGTTATCTTTTACATTCAAACATTGATAAAGTACAGACAAATTAGAGTATAAATAGTATCTAAATCGCATTATTATCGTCTACTGTCAATTACATTTGTTAGATTCGATGGTCCAACTTTTTCCTCGATCATGCATATGAGCGGAGCTAACTCTTCGGTTACATGTTTGGCTGAACGTGAAATTTAAAAATAGCCATATTTACAAGTGATAATTAAAAAATATAGCCACATTTTCAAAAGTAATCGAAATTTAGCCACTTTTCATATAATTAAAGATAAATCTAAACGAAAATATTGTTCAAAAACCGAAAAATATTCCAGCATAATATACTGGAGTTCGAATCTTTTACATGTGAACTTCCAGCATAATATACTGGAGTTCCAGCATAATATACTGGTCCAGCATAATATGCTGGAAGTTCATACACATGTGCTCCAATCTCCAGTATATTATGCTGGAACTTTTCGTGTGATGCAGTTCCAGCATAATATTCTTGGAGTTCATACATAGGTGCACCAATCTCCAGTATATTATGTTGGAACTTTCTGTATTGCAGCAAAATAGTGGCTATTTTTTAATGACTTTGCAAATGTTGGCTATGTTTCTATTACCAGTCCGAAAACTGGCTAGCCCGTGCTATTTTCACCCAATAACTCTGGTCCAAACCCTATATTTACCTTAAGAAATCTATTGAATATGTACAAATTATTAAATTTAGAATTATTAACTTTAAAAAAATATAATACTAAACTCAGAGTAAGTTTTAAATTCTGGCTCCACTAATCATGTATATTGCGGGAGCTTATAGTAGGATTTTTTTCTTGTTGATAACTTTAAAAAATTAAAATACTAAACTCAGTTTTAAATCCTGGCTTCACCATTAATCATGTATTTAGAGGGAGCTTACTAGGAGGATTTTTTTTTTCTTGTTGGATCTTCCATGAAACTTCTCGGAGAGTTGGTACATCAATACTGTTGGGCAAAAAGACAGAAAAAATGTGGCCTTCTGTGAAGATAAAGTATGAGGCTGTTTGAACTCATATGTGAAATTTCTCAGGTACAACTTAACATGTAGTGCACCTTCTTTATCTCATGTGATTTGGATCTATTCGTATTGTTTTCATGATCATGCATAGCAAGTAGATGCAGCTGCAGAATATGGACAAATTTTCACTAACGTAGCTACTAAAAACATTTATGTCAAGAAGCGGACGCACATTACAGGGAGATGGGTCATCGGCACCTGAAAATTCCGACAAAAGCTTTATATATACTTGTAAATTTCTTCAAAAAATAGTCAAATATTAACATAGGTCACATACTCAATCTTTATGAACAATAATAAATTTATATTGAATATCAAGATGCCCCACGACGGCTGATGGAGCAGATTTTAAGTATTATTGGACAAAGCAATATGAAAAATTAGTCTGTAACGTGGTTACAAAGAATAATATTCCTATGTGACTTTCCTTTTAAAATTTGGAGCAGATTTTATGTATTGTAGGAGAAAGAATAGAGAAGAGTATGGAAATACTTGAGGAATTACGGTTCCTCAAAAGTATTTTCATTGATGACTTAAAAGGTGAATTCATAATTTTAAGTCGAAGAATTAACTCAAATAGTCGCACACCTAATTTGTAAAAACTAAATAGCCGTCGAATGTGTAATATATCTAAAATTCATGTACAATATGTGTATAATCTTTATATACCGACTAGAAAAAATAAACTGTAAATTTGACCGCTTATTTGTGTAACAATCCCTTTTAAGTTAGTGTGAGCTGAAAAGACAAACATATTTTTGAAGAACCGAGGGAGAGCCGAGGCATGCATGAAAAAACTTATCTATTATTTTCAAGTATGTTTCATCCGCTGCATTATTTGTCGTTTCAGTTGCTGCCAAAATCCTATCCTACATTGTTTTTTTTTTTTTTCGTTTTTTTGTGTTTTTTAGGGCCTTCCGTCTTCAAACCGGTCCGCCTGCCTATTATGAATGAATATTACGTCAATAGAGTAAGTGTTTTTTATGCAAATAGCCAATAAATTTACTACTTACTTTTCCTATCTATTGTACATAAATTATATACTGATTAAATATAGTTATATACATATGTTATGTACATAATACATTCTTTGCCTATTTTTAATTTAAGTGATTGGGTGATTGACTATTTAGGTTAATTCTTTGTCACTATTATTTAAATGGCCTTTTAATGTGCGATGACCCGAAAGGTCACCTGATGTTTTAGAGCCCAATTTTGTGCTTTAAACTTTAAACACCTCATTTTATCCCTTCTCGATTTGCTTGCACAGTTCGGACGTATTTCCGGAGATCTTTTATATTAAAAAATGAGGAAAATAAGAATTTTGCCTTAAAATCAACTTGAGTTGACTTTGGTCAACGTTTTGAGCAAAGGGACCCAGATTCATGTTTTGATTGTCCCGGTGGGTCCGTACCGTGATTTGGGACTTGGGCGTATGCCCGGAATCGAATTCGGAAGTCCCTACCCCGAGTTATCGCATTTTGTAGAAATTTAAAGTTAAAGGCTTAGTGAATTTGAAATGTTTGACCAATGTTTGACTTTTGTGGGTATCAGGTCTATTTTAGTTCCGGAACTCGGTATAGGTCCAATACCATATTTATGACTTGTCTGTGAAATTTGGTGAGAAACGGTGTTGGTTTGACGTGATTCAGACGCCCGGTTGTGAAAATAAAAGTTTCAAAGTTTTCTTAAAAATCTCATTTGATTTGGTGTTCAATTCGTAATTCTAGGTGTTATTTTGGCGATTTGATCGCGCAAGCAAGTTCGTACGCTATTTTTAGACTTGTGTGCATAGTTGGTTTAGAGCCCAGACGGCTCGGGTGAGTTTCAGATAGTTACAGAGTGAAAATTGGACTTAGAGCACTGCTGGTTCGGCAATTTTTGAAACTTGTGACTGAACTCGCATTTGCGAACATTCCCCATTCTTACAGGCTCGCAATTGCGAGCAAATTCTTTGCATTTGTGAAGAGTACCTGGGCCAACCTTAATTCGCATTTGCGATCAAGAGATCGCATTTGTGGGGAGCCGGGGTTCGCATTTGCCGACAAGTCTCGCATTTGCAAAGTGGAGCTGGGACAGGCAGTGGTCGCAATTGTGATCAGATGGTCCCAGTTGCGGAATAGTTAGAGTTCGCATTTGCGAACCATTCTTTGCATTTGCGGACGAAGTAGAGGTGTGATGGTCTTCGCATTTGCGATTTCGGGGCACCTAGTATCAAGTAAAGGTATTGAGGTGGATCGTGCAAAGGTTGATGTGATAGAAAAGCTTCCACCACCCGCTTCCGTCAAAGAAATCAGAAGTTTCCTTGGGCACGCTGGTTTCTATAGGAGATTTATAAGAGATTTTTCAAAAATTGCTAACCACTTGTGTAAATTACTTGAAAAAGATCACCCTTTTGTATTTTCTGATGAATGCAGGGTAGCTTTTGAGGAATTAAAGAAGAGAACGGTAACAACACCTATCATAGTTGCCCCCGACTGGGAGCAACCATTTGAGCTGATGTGTGATGCAAGTGACTATGCTGCGGGAGCGGTTCTTGGGCAGTGAAAAGATAAAATCATGCATCCAATATACTAAGCATAGAGCTTGGTGGGCGTTGAGGCAGTTGAATCTTGATATTGAAGCTGCGGGAACAAGTAGAGTAACTGAGTTGCACAAGCTTGATGAGTTCAGATATCACGCTTTTGAGAGCACAAGATCATACAAGGAGAGAATGAAGATGATACATGATAGAAATATTATTGAGCGGAATTTTAAACCCGGAGATACGGTATTGCTATACAACTCAAGACTGAGGTTATTTTCGGGCAAATTGAAATCACGATGGTCAGGGCCTTTTCGTGTGGTTGCAATTCACCCCACGGGTGCCGTAGAGATTGCTGCGGATAATCACTCGCGCACATTTAGAGTCGATGGACACATATTAAAAAATTATGTGGGCATGGATGAAACGAAGGTAGTGGCAGTGATTCATTTGATTGAGCCTGCGATGTTGAGCTCACCATAAATGCGCTTACCTGCGTCGTGCCTTGACGTTAAATCAGGCGCTTCATGGGAGGCAACCCATTGAACTGTTGTATTCATCGTGCCGCGACGTTAAATTAGGCGAGGCAACCCATAGATTTTTTTTCTTTGTTCCTATTTTTTTTAGTTGTTTTTGCACGATGACAATATTGATCAATCTACTAAGGTGCAGGAACGAAAGCATGCGTAGCGGAAGGACACGGGGTGACGAAAGTATCCTAGAGATAGGCAAAAATGCGGAAAAAAGCAAAAAAATCTTGGATTCCTAATTCGTAGCCGCATATCTGACCGTGGAACAATCGCGAAGTTTGCAAATGTTCTGTCCACGGCTGCGGATCTGATCGCAGATCCGGCCGCGGACCTGGCGCCGTTCAGGTACAATGAGATCTTCAAAGAAGAGACGCACTACCGGTGGCTCGTCCCGGGCACGGGCATCATCCTGTTCAGGGCAGTTTGATAGCACCGGGTTTGTCTCCAGAGCTGCCCAAGACCGTTTCAGTTGGAAGGCTATTAGGAAGCCTGTACAAGAAAAGGGAGTTGACAGGGGTTCCTTCCAGGCTGAGGCCCTAATATGTATAGGGAGCTGATCAGGCGCAGGCTAGACATCTTCTTTGAAGAGCCGGAGGACGGTAACTTGTTGCTTGTTAGGGAATTCTACCGGGATCTGGTGCTTCGTGAATGGTCAGGTCCTCGGTCAGATCCGCGAGCGCGGACAGAACAATTGTCAAATCCAGGGTCCATCCGCGGTCTGATCCGTGGCCGCGGAAGGGCAGACAGGAGCCAAAAATCTAGGGTCAATTATGTAATTTTCATGGCGACTAACCTAAACCTATATGAAGCCTAATTCGTCCAAGAGAGAGGAGCTGTTTTTGGAGAGATTTTGAAGGCAAGAACACGGAAGAAAGATAGAGAATTTTCCTTAGAGTTTTATTCTTCTTCTTTTTAATTCCATTGTTAATTATGACTTTAATTATTGAATTCTCATCTCTTAGTATGCATAGCTAAACTCCTAATCTAGGATTTTGGTGGAACCTCTTGGAGGATGAATTTCTTGTTATATTAATATAGATTTGCCATAGTATTTTCTCTATTGGTTCAACTATATTATGATTGATGTTGATTGAAGGGCCCTCAATCGACTATGCCTATTTAGTATGTATTACTCAGGAGAGAGTGCATATTTAGGTAGTTGTTGAAGAACACCACTCCTAACGTATATGAGGGATCAATATGAAGGGTTTAAAGGTGGGATTAGGGATAACGAAACCTTGGGTGTGATCTAAGTGAGCTGTAATTATGGCCAGCTAGCGTAATTCGGGAGAATATATCTAGTATATTGTTGTAATTACTCGGGACAGAGTTACGACAGTCAGAGTGCTCATGATCGGCAGAGAAGACTTAGGCAAATTTATAGCAAATATAGCGGAAAGAATTCCGACAAGAGGGGAAATCAGAACCTTATATCATTCCTGTATACATGTAATTTTTGACCCTCCCCGAGATTTTACGCATTTTAGCGTTTAAATATTCAGTTTAGGTCTAATATTGCTATTTTAAGTAGTTTGACTCTTTGACTTTATTTTATCACCAAAATAAAAATTACAAAAGTATTTTCTTTTATTTAGCTAATTGATGTTTTATCTAGTTACTTTTAGTTTATTTACCTTACATAAAATTCGAAAATACAAAAATAGTTCCACTTTGTTCTCAAGGATATTAGAGTTTTTGGTAGTAGTATTATTTTAATTTTTCAATGATTTTAATCTAATCCTATTTTTATTTTAGTATGACATTTGAAAAATACTAAAAATAGTTTCATATTTTATACATAATTTAGTTTAATTAATTAGATTGATTTTTGCATTATGTAGTATATTTATATTATATTAACTAAGGTTGAGACATTTATTTTTAGCCCAATATTAAGGCCCAAATCTGAAGCCCAGACGCCTTACCCATGCCCAACCCCATCAGATTTTTCTTTTTGAATTCTAAAACCCTAAGATTAAAGAAGACCCCCTTCAGCACATAATAGACGAGACCCCAACCCTAAGACAAAAAACAACACAGCCATCACCTTCAACCTACACCACCAAATAGCCGACCTCCCTCTCTCTCTCTCCCTTTCACAACCCTTCTGCCGCTTTAACCCTTGTCGCCGACCAGCAACACCAACAACCGTTTTCCACCTTTCTTCTTCAACTCCTCCTCTCTTCACACATCTGGGGACGCTGCCAGCAACAGAATCGGCGACCACAAACACCGTGCACAGCAAGAGGAACAGAATAACGGACAAGAACAAAGGGGAATGGAAATCCAAAGAGCAACAAATCTCAATGCTTCATCTCGCACTTTCTGGACCGTTTACAAAACTTAGATGAAAGCGCCATTTTCAAGTAGAGTCAAGGTTAGGATGATGATTTTGGTATAATATTGTACGAATATCACATAAGAGAAATGGAGATTATTCATTGTTTGAGCGATTGAGGTGCCGGATTTGGTTCGAATTTGTTGTGCCCGTCGTTTTGGTTGCGGTTCCCGTCAGATTTTGTCGTTGTTTCCTCGCTCAAATTTTGGAGTCAAGATCTGTGTAGTTGCTGATTTTTATTGCTATTGAGGTTCAACATCTCTCCCTTCTCGATGTTAATGGACATAGATGATATATATGAGTGAGAAAAAATATATATGTACGGGTCAAAAATTATCTCTAATATGATCAAACCATGTTAACATTAAGGAGGCATTCACAGACTGCCATGTGTCACCAATACGACTTTCAATAAAGACTTGCCCAAGTTCGAAGTGTTTCCAGAAATGATGAAGGACGTGGTCGAAGAATCAGCAAGGATCAAGGTCGAGAAGTCGTCGTAGATCAAGGTCGAGGTTGAGCATCCTAGACACAGTTAGAACGACTAGTTTCAAGATAGGACACTAAAGAGAATATTATAGTGGATATTCTCTGCACTTGTACTCTTATGGTTTTTTAGGAATATGTTCCCCATAAATAGAAAGAGACACAATGATAGGGGACATAAGATATTCATTTGCAAGAAAACACATTGAATTTACAGAGTGAACCTGATCATATTGCAAGCATACAAAAACAAACTTTATACTAAGATTCTTGTCTAACTTTCCACTCGATCTAAGAACAACCTGTGTGTTCTAAGGCTCATAAATCATTCTTCATTGTTAGAAAAAATATTCATAAATCTCACTCATTTTCGGGGGACTCACACGTTTTTAATTACTTAAATGTCATTTATTGCCATTCATTACTATTTAATGCTATCTTCCATCTTTTTGAATCATTGAATACTGTTATTAGTGCTCACATTCACTATCATTAGGTCAATATACATATTATCTGTCATAAAATCGATAACTTTATCTTTTGGATATTATTATTAGCTAAGATTGACTCTTCTTTACTTAAATCTAATTGGTTGAATCGAGATCTATATTTTAGATCGAACAATTTGGTGCCGTCTGTGGGGACTTCTTAGCTACTTTTTTAGTTTTCCTTTAGATCTACAGCTGGTGTGAGTCACTAACCTCACAAACCCCAAGATCTTTCTCTTTCTTCGCACGTACGGAAACCTACATGGCAGGTAACCAAGGAGAGATGATTAAAGTGACAGGTGATTTCCCTAGCTACCTCATGAATGCTATCAAGGAGAGTTGTGAAATATTAGGCGAGGATGTGACACCCACTGCCCCCCCCCCCAAGAACGAGAGGTCGCCTCCCCCTCATTGTAGCATAACAAAACCAAATGGAAAAGGGGCATCCACGTCCACAGGAGAAGGGACACCACCGGCCATGAAAAAGCTTCTCGAGCGTGGTTGACCGATACGCTAGTAAATGTGCTCAACCAGCCCACTCCATGCACGACTACAGAGACCATAAAAGCCCACATAGTGCAACGAGCAGATGAACATGGCGACCAACCAGACCCTCCAACGCTAGGTATAACTCACAATGCAGGTGACAACGTCCTCGCTGTTATTCTAAAGAGGATGGAAGAAATGGAGAGTGAAAATAAAGTGCTCAGAGATCAAATGAAAGAACACCAAGAACCAGTCGACAAGATATCGGGTGCCCCTAAGCTACTGCCAAAGAGGGACGTTGGTAGGTTCATAGAGTAGATGTACATCGAGGAAGCAGCCCGCATGCCATACCAAAGACCTTGAAAATGCCACCGTACCTCAGGATATACGATGGAATGACTAACCCCGGAGATCATGTGACTCATTATGTCACCGACGTGAAAGGCAACGACCTCATCAAGGAACAAATGTCCTCTATATTGCTAAAGAAATTTGGAGAAACCCTTACGGGAGGGGCATTAACATGGTACTCTTAGCTACCAACCCGCTCCATAGAAACCTTCGAGGAGATGGCCGATAAGTTCGTAACGGCACATGCCAGAGCCAAGAAAGCCAAAACAAGAGTAAATGATATATTTTCCATCAAGCAGTCCTTGAGATAGAGAATGAGGGACTTCCTCGCCCGATTCAACAGGGTAAGGATGACCCAACCAAACCTGTCTGAGAGGATGGCGGTCGCAACTTTTCCAAACAGGCTGCGTAGAGATAGTTCAAGAGTAACTAGAAAATTGCTGAGTCGGTTGATGAAATATCCTCCAACCACTTCGGATGAAATCCACAATGCTTACCGTGCCGAAGTCCGAGCAGATGATGACGACCCAAATGGACCAACTCAACGATTCGTCTTGGTACAAGCTGAGTCCAGGAAAGAATGGAGAGATAACATAAAGAGGGATCACCCGATCTCGCGACCCAACAGGGAGTGACATCAGCCATACGTCAGGTTCCCCGCCCCATCTTCTTTCCACTATGATGAAGGCCCATCCAGTCCGAGAACGGGGACTCACCAGAACGAGAGACGTATGCCCCCTTATTATATGCTCATAATTGTTGTGTGTCACCTATAAAAATAGGCTATGCCCTGGATATACTCGGAACGAAGGTGAAGTGGCCGCCAAAGATGAGGTCTGATCCGAGCACTAGAAAATCTGACGCCCTCTGTGAGTTCCACTAGGAGCATAGAAACAAGACAAAAGATTGCATTGCCCTCAGGCAAGAGGTCGTGAACATGTTGCAGCAGGGACACCTCAAAGCTGCTGAGTGGCAAGGGAAGAAACAACTTCACCAAGGGACGTGAATGCCAAGGCCTGCCGAAGCTGCTGTCACCAGCTCGCACCATTAACATGATCATCGGCGACAGTGACGATGCCTCCATCAACAGCGTTACATTCACTGCCACTCACAAGCTCAAAAGATCTTTCACCCACGAACTGTACAACGGACTCGAAGAAAGTATCATCTTCGATGAGTCAGATGCCGATGGTTTGACTTTTTGTCACAATGATGCTCTCGTCATTACTTTGTGCATTTTAGATACTGATGTAAAACGTATCATGGTGGATGACGTGAGTGGAGCGTGCATTATCCATCCCCGAGTCCTCGCCCAGATGAGACTCGAGGACAAGATAGTGCTTTGCTGCATCACACTAACCGGTTTTAATAATACAGTTGAATGGACAATGGGAGAAATTATACTCTCTGTCTTGGCCGGTGGCACAACGCTGGAGACGACATTCCACATCATGGACCAGGCCACCCTATACAATGCCATAGTAGGACAACCATAGATACATCCCATGAGAGCCGTCCCCTCCAGCTTATACAAAGTAATCGAATTCCCAACACCGTGGGGGATATTCAGTATACAGGGAGAACAAGGCACGTCCCCGGAATGTTACCGCTTCGCCTTAGACATCACGACAACCCGACAGAAAAGAGACAAGGAAAAAATGGTATAGCAATCAAAAGGGCCGAGGTCGACACAAGAAGAGACCAGGGACGTCATCACGAATCCCAAAATGGTTGAAGCCGCGGACTCGACTATAGAGGACCTCAACCCCATTCAATTAGATCCTAATGACTACAGCAAAAAGGATACATTGAATACAAACTCCAAGAACCAGGTAAATTTAGTCAATTTTTAATAACTAACACCGATTTGTTTGCCTTCAGCCATGGAGATATGTTGGGCATTCCTAAGGAGATCACAACAAGCAAATTAAACGTCGATTCCTTGTACCCCCAATTAAGGCAGGTCAGACGAAAATTCAATCCCGCCATCAACGATGCCGTCCACGAGGAGGTGGAGAAACTATTAGAAAATGGCTCTATCAGGAATACCCCAAGTGGATTGCCAACTAGTTATGGTCAAAAAGAAAAATGAGAAATAGCGGATGTGGGTAGAATTCACGGACTTGAACAAAGCATGCCCGAAGGATCTGTTCCCGTTACCACATATCAACCAGCTCATCGACGTGACGACCAGGCATGAGCTGCTGAGCTTTTTTGATGTGTACTCGGGCTATAACCAAATACTTATGGATGAAGAGGACCGGGAGAAAACCACTTTCATCACCCATCAAGGAACATATTGTTATAAGGTCATGCCCTGAAGAATGCTGGGGCTACCTATCAAAGATTGGCCACGAAAATGTCCAAAGATCAGCTCGGCAAGACCATGAAGGTATATGTCGATGACATGCTGGTCAATACTTAAAGGCAGAGGAACATATCGACCATTTGAAGGAAGATTTCGACATACTGAGATGGTATGGAATGAAACTAAACCTAGAAAAATGTGCGATTGGCGTAGCCTCGGGGAAGTTCTTGGGTTTCTTCGTGTCACAACGGGGGATAGAGGTTAACACAGACCAAATCAAAGTTATCGAAAGGTTACCGGAGCTCTTGACTACCAAGAAGCAAGTCCAAAGGTTGACTAATCGAATCGCCGCCTTATTGAGATTTATCTCGCGATCATTTGACAAATGTCAGAAATTTTTTGGCGTACTCAAAAAGGATAACGACCTCGAGTGGACGCCCGAGTGCGTACAAGCTCTGTGAGAATTGAAGGCATATCCATCATCACCACCTTTGCTCTTAAAGCCCGAACCCGGGGAACATCTTCTCGTCTACCTGGCAATCTCCAAAGTGGGCGTATGTGCAGTCCTAATCCTAGAAAGTAAAGGTACGCAATCTCCCATTTATTACATTAGAAAAACACTCATCGATGCCGAGATGAGGTACCCACACCTCGAGAAACTGGCCCTGACACTTGTCATAGCTTCACGAAAGCTTAACCCCTATTTCCAGTGCCATCCTATCTCGGTCGTTACCACCTTTCCTCTAAGAGGCATTTTACATAAACTAAGAATGCAAGCAGCCCTCTGGCAAAGTTTTTAGGCCCAAACCAAACCCAGCGCATCCTCGAAGAATTCCATCAAGGCCATTGCGGTGCTCACTCCGGCAATCAAACACTCATTAGGTGTCTCATACGGGTAGGATCCTATTGGCCCACCATGAAAAATAACGTCTCAGAATTCGTAAAGAAATGCGAACAATGTCACAAATATGCCCCAATAATTCACCAAGCAGGCAAACATCTTAACTCAGTCACCTCTCCATGGTCGTTCATCAAGTGGGGAATGGACATCGTGGGCCCCCTCCCAATAGGGCGAGGTAATATACAATTCCTTTTGGTTTTAACTTATTATTTCTCTAAATGTGTGGAAGGAGTGTTCACCCAAATACGCGAACAAGAGGTAATCACCTTTATATGGAGAAAAATCGTAAGTCGATTCAGCCTATCCAAGGAGATCAGCTGTGATAATTGACCCTAGTTCACAGGAAAGAAAACCGTTGAATTCTTCGAGAAATGGCATATTAAGAGGATATTTTAAACCCCGTATCACCCGGCGGGTAACGGGCAGGCAGAATCCTCCAACAAGTCCATATTAAACATCATGAAGAAAAAGTTCAAAGACGCCAAGGAACTGTGGCCGGAGATACTCCCAGAAGTATTATGGGCGTCTAGAACCAGCCCGAAGACGAGCACAAGAGGCACCCTACTCTCTAGTCTATGGGACCGAAACAGTCATACCAGTAAAAGTCGGAGACCCAGCCTAAGGTACTCCCATGAAAGAGGTACTAGTAATGACGAGAGTAAAAGGCAGGAACTCGATGAGATCGACGAATAAAGAGAGATGGCACACATAAGAATGGTCGCCCAAAGGCAGCAAGCAGAACATTACTACAACAAGAAAGCAAAGGTCCGACCGCTCAAAGTCGGGGACTATGTAGTCAAAACCAAAACTCAAGCAAGTGAAGACCACGGGAAGGCAAACTGGGATGGCCCGTACAAAGTAACAACCAAAGCAAATAAGGGTTTGTTCCAATTAGAGATGATGAAAGGAAAACAATTACCAAATAATTGGAACATTAGCCACCTCAAAAAATTCAACTTCTAAAAGGAAGAAGCGTCCCCAAGTCGTACTCTTTTTCCCTCACTTGAATTTTGTCCCATTAGGGTTTTCTCAAGGAGGTTCTTAACGAGGTGAGGAAAGGGACACTTTGAGTCAAAGTATGCGAAGCAAGGGATGTTTTCTCTTTCATTGCCCGACTCCTCAGTACTCTCCAAGTCAAACAATGAACAGACTAAATAGACCGGGAATGGGACTAAACGCCAGCCAACGCCCAAAGTTTGTAAATTTCTCCAATCATGTAATTAGAAAACAATGTCAAAGTAATAGAAACTCACGTTTATCAAAACTGCCTTAACAAAAGGTTAGGTTCGACCCAGCTCGAACAAACACCTACCGGCCTTCGGCCGCATCATAACAAAGTTTAAGTTCGACCCAGCTCAAACAAACACCTATCGACCCTCGCAATAAAGGTTAAGTTCAAACAAACACCTATCGGCCATTGGACGCATCGTAACAAAGATTAAGTTCGACCCAGCTCGAACAAATACCTATCGGCCCTCGGTCGCATATTAACAAAGGTTAAGTTCGACCCAGCTCGAACAAACACCCATCGGCCCTCGGCCACAAAAAGGTTAAGTTCAACCCAGCTCGAACAATACCTACATTTAACAAAAGGTTAAAAATCGACCAAGTTCGAACAACACCTACCGGCCCTCGGTCGTGATTTAACAAGAGGTTAAAATTCGACCAAGTTCAAATGACATCTATCGGCCCTCGGCCACGTTTCAATAGAAGGTTAAACTTAACCAAACGAGAAGCTAAGTCCGACCAAGTCCAAACCTAACCCATCAATACTCAGACATACTCGATCTGTAAGGACAATGGGGGGTTCTAGCCCATAGCTATTCAACCCGAATCATGGCGACAACAAAAAGTATGAAGGAGGAAAACACACAAAGTACAAAAACAAATCATGGCAGATAAGTAAGGCACAGATGAAAGCAAAAACCAACTTTGATATGAATATACAAAAGTTTCTTACAAAGGCTCTTGAAGACGCCGGCAAAAATACACAAAATTATTAAAAAAAAACTATTGTAGGCCATCGCCATCACGACCCATAACATCCTCATCGGTCCAATCTTCAATGCCATCACCACCCCAATTTTCATCATCCTCACCATCCTCGCTCGGAAGAATGGGAATGGAGTAGGGCAACTAAGTAAGGAAAGGAAGTTTAGAGAAGAAAATGGCAAGAAGAAGGATTGTGCTCTGGAGAGTTAGAAGAAACAAACTTCAAACTCAAGTCCAAAAACCTCTATTTATAGAGATTATGGCACTAAACTCGAAAACGGCTCATCATAATTGGCACCGGAATTGAAACAGCAGATCCAATCAAGGGTCACGGACGAATCAAGGCAACATATCGGGAATATGCATCATAATAATGCCTGATGTCATTCTATTCCTTGGACAGGATAACTCCAACAAATCACTCGAGAAACTTGTGGTATTTGAAATATGCGGCCCACGGGAGGCCACATGGCCTGTTCGACACAACTATTATGACTCTTACAGCCTACCCCATAAGTTCGACCGAAAATAATATTATCTGCTCATTAAGCTCACCGACGAGGACGACCTCAATAAGCGGAGGGCTAATTGTATGGGTAAAAAATTATCTCTAATATGATCAAACAATGTTAACATTAAGGAGGCATTCACATACTACCATGTGTCACCAATACGACTTCAATAAAGACCTGCCCAAAGTCAAAGTGTTTCCAGAAATGATGAAGGTCGAAGAATCAGCAAGGATCAAGGTCGAGAAGTCGTCGTAGGTCAAGGTCGAGGTCGAGTATCCTAGACGGAGTTATAACTGCTAGTTTCAAGATAGGACTCTAAAGAGAATATTCTAGTGGATATTCTCTGTACTTGTACTATTAGGATTTCTAGAGTGAGATATTCATTTGTAAGAAAACACATTGACTTTATAGAGTGAAACTGATCATATTGCAAGCATACAAAAACAACCTTTATACTAAGATTCTTGTCTAACTTTTCCACTCGATCTAAGAACAACCTGAGTGTTCTAAGGCTCATCAATCATTCTTCATTGTCAGAAAGAATATTTATGTATCTCACCCCTTTTCGGGTGACTCACACGTTTTCATTTACTTAAATGCCATTTCTTGCTATTCATTACTCTTTAATATTGTCTTCCATCTTGTTTGGATATTATTATTAGCTAAGGTTGACTCTTCTTTATTTAAATCTAACTGGTTGATCAAGATCTATATTTTGGATCAAACAAGATAAAGATTGGGTGAGTCGATATTCGTCCGAATTTTGAATTGCATCGTTATGGTTAGGCCAAAGGCTAAAGCCAAATTATAGACATCGAATGACCAAGTTAAGAGGTTAGTGAACATAGTTAGGTTATTTATTATATAGATTACGAATAAATTAAATGTCACTGGATACGTGCATTCTATCACACGTTTTGAATATTTTCTAGTGCATAAATAACTAAATAATTTTTTGTTTACTTAGCACGTGAAGATGATTTTGTGGGAGTGTGTCATAATATAGTTATGGACTACATGATTGTTGATTGGATAAAATGATAGTTATGATGTTTCTATGACCATCACATTCAAATGATAACATTATGTGTTGGGAGTGTGTCATAATATAGTTATGGACTACATTATGTGGAGGAGTTTTGTGAAATGACATTTGATTATGTGGGTTTAAATTGGAAGGAACATGTGAAGATTGATGTCACGACCCGGATTTCCCACCGTCGGGACCGTGATGGCGCCTAACATCGCACTCGCTAGGCAAACCAACGTTAGACTTATATTCAAATTTTTCCTTCACATTTTATAAGTTAAAATTTAACAAAAACTAAATCAAGCTGAAATAAATACGGAAGTACATAATTAACTGATTATCTATATACTATTAACAATACCGAAACTGTTACCATCCAGAAACTGATGTCACAATCCACGAACATACTATGAATTACTACAAATATTGGGCTGAAGAAATTACATCTGTCTCAAAAGAAAAGGAAACAGGAAAGTAGAAACATAGGAGGGGATGCCAGGGCCTGCGGACGCCAGCAGGACTACCTTGCGTCTCCTAGATGAAGTATTCGTAACCGACCTCGCGATCAGCCACTACCAGCTCCGAATCTGCACAGAAAGTGCAAAGTGCAGTGTCAGTACAACCAACCCCATGTACTGGTAAGTGCCGAGCCTAATCTCAATGAGGTAGTGACGAGGCTATGGAGAGGCATTACAATATAACCTGCATACAGTATATAATAAAGCAAAAAGGAAATACGGAACGAAATGGAACAATAACTTGCAGCAAAAATAAATACGGAACCCAATTATCTTGCCAGTACTCAGCTATAACCAATCCTTAGGAAAGTTACTATATTATAGAAATAAAGCATAGCAGAAGAAGAATACATAAACAACAAAATGATGCGGCGCGCATCCCGATCCCACCATATAATCAGTGACAATATAAACATTCACCCTTATTACTCATATTGCGGCGTGCAACCCGATCCCACCAGTTCACCCTTATTACTCCTCAATATATCACCCTTATTCCTCCTGTTCCGGCGTGCACCCTGATCCCATCAGTCCACCCTTATTACTCCTGTTGCGACGCGCAACCCAATCCCACCAGACAATTACATTTCACCCTTATTCTTCCTCAATATTTCACCCTTATTCCTCCTGCTGTGGCGTGCAACCCGATCCCACCATATAAGTACCAATCACACAATAAGAACAAATATTTCACAATTCAGCTCAAAACCCTCCACAATAGTTATGCCTCAAACAAAACAAATAGAAGGCTATACATTTATGAAACTTCACTCAATTACTACTACACAACGAGACCAACAAAAATTTACCATGATACACCGATAAATCAACTTAAACCAATAATTTAACACAATGAAACTACAGAATAGTCACTACCTTTAATAAAGAAAACAACATCTAACAAGAAGCAATTAGACATGGAAGCACCAATAAACATGTAGCAGTTAAGACAGGTGAGGATGATGTACTCGTCACCTCACCTATACGGCACACACATGTATTTTCACATAGAAATTAAGTCGGGGATCCCTAATCCCTCAAGTCAAAGTTAGACACAACACTTGTCTCATTCCAATGGCTAACTCAAAGCTCAATTACCGCTTTTCCTCTAGATTCCAACTCCAATCCACTCGTATCTAGTCATAATTAACTTAATAACATCAATTATTGCTAAAGAAATCTATTCCAATGCAAAATTGTAAGTTTCCCAATAATTTCCCCCAAAAAGTCAAAAACCGACCCCGGTCCCGCTTGGTCAAAACCCGAAGTTCGGACCAAAACCCATTCACCCCTAGCACGGATATACAATTGGTTTTGGAATCCGACCTCAGTTTGAGGTCTAAATCCCCAAATTTTGAAATCCCTAAGTTCTACCCAAAAATCTCCAATCCACCATGAAAAATCCTAGATTCTAGGATGAAATCTTGTAAAAAGATGTGATAGATTGAAAGAAATTAGTTAAGAATCATTTACCTATGATTTGGGAAAGACATAACCTTTGGAAAATCGCCTCTTGAGGTTTAGGTTTTGAAAAAATGGGAGAATGAATGAAAAATCCCATCCAAAATCGTTAGTGAACAGTTGCAGATATCGCATTTGCGATCAGGGGTTTGCATCCCTTCGTAAATGCGAATAATGTCCAGGACCTGTTACTATCGCAAATGCGAACAATTGTTCGCAAATGCGACCTATTCTTATTGCAATTGCGATCCTGAGCTTTGCAATTGCGAAGGTCCCCTCCCAGCCCTTCTGATTGCAAATGCGTAACTTCTTCGCAAATGCGATGCTCGCATTTGCGAGCCAGACTTCGCAAATGCGAAGCCTGCAGACCTGAAGCATACCAGAAATTTGTTCTTAAGTCCAAATCACTCCGTAGCCTATCCAAAACTCACCCGATCCCTGGGGGCTCCAAACCAAACATGCACACAAGTCTTAAAACATCATACGAACCTGCTCGTGCGATCAAATCGCCAAAATAACACCTAGAACTACGAATTTAGCACCAAATTGCATGAAATTTTCAAGAAAGTTTCAAAACTTCTATTTTCTCAACCAAGGTTCGAATCACGTCAAATAAGTCTCGTTTCTCACCAAACTTCACAGATAAGGTATAAATATGATAACGGACCTGTACCGGGCTCCGGAACCAAAATACAGGCCCGATACCAACGAGATCACATACTAACCAAATTCTTAAAACCATAATAATTTTAGTCTTACAATTTTCATCAAAAATTCATTTCTCGGGCAAGGAACCTCGAAATTTGATTCCGGGCATATGCCCAGGTCCCATATTTTACAACAGACCCACAGGTACCGTCAGAATACGGGTCCGGGTCCGTTTACCCAAGACGTTGACCGAAGTTAACAAAAATCAACTTTTTAGGCTAAAAACTATTATTTTTTCCATTTTTCATATAAAAGCTTTTCGAATACATGTCCGGACTGCACACACAAATCGAGGAGGAATAAAATGAGGTTTTGAAGACCTCAGAATACGGAATCGAGTCCTAAAACATAAGATGAACCTTTGGCTCATCACATTCTCCACCTCTAAAACAACCGTTCGTCCTCGAATGGACATAGAAAAGTACCTGAGCTGGTGAAAAGATGGGGATATATGCTCCGCATATCGGACTCGGACTCCCAGGTAGCTGCCTTAACAGGCTGACCTCTCCACTGCACACAAACCGAAGGATAAATCTTCAATCTCAACTGACGAACCTGCCAGTCTAGAATAGCTACCGGCTCCTCCTCGTAAGTAAAATCAGTGTCCAACTGGACAGTGCTGAACTCTAACACGTGGGATGGATCGCCATGATACTTCCGAAGAATGGACGCATGCAACACTGGATGTATCGCTGATAAGCCTAGGGGCAACGCAAGTCTGTAGGCCACCTCTCCCACTCGATCAAGGATCTCAATAGGCCCGATGAACCTAGGGCTTAACTTGCCATTCTTCCCGAAACTCATTACACCGTTCATGGGTGACACCCGAAGCAACACTCTCTCTCCGACCATGAATGCCACATCACGAACCATACGGTCGGCATAACTTTTTATCCTGGATTGAGCAGTATGAAGTCTATCCTGAATGATCTTAACCTTATCCAAGGCATCCTGCACTAAGTCTGTACCCAACAACCGAGACTCCCCCGGCTCAAACCACCCAACCAGTGATCGACACCGTCTACCATATAATGCCTCATAGGGATCCATCTGGATGGTCGACTGATAACTGTTGTTGTAGGCAAACTCCGCTAACAACAAAAATTGATCCCAAGAACCTCCAAAGTCAATAACACAGGCGCGGAGCATATCCTCCAAGATCTGAATAGTACGCTCGTACTGTCCGTCCGTCTGAGGATGAAATGTCGTGCTCAACTCGACTAGCGTACCCAACTCACGCTGTACTGCCCTTCAAAAATGCGAGGTAAACTATGTACCTCAATCAGAAATTATAGACACGGGCACACCATAAAGACGAATGATCTCACGGATATAGATCTCTGCCAACTGCTCCGAAGAATAGGAAACTGCCACAGGAATGCAAATGCACTGACTTGGTCAGTCTATCCACAATAACCCAAACTGCGTCGAACTTCCTCTGAGTCCGTGGGAGTCCAACAATGAAATCCATAGTGATACGCTCCCACTTCCACTCAGGAATATCTATCTTCTGAAGCAAACCATCAGGTCTCTGATGCTCGTACTTTACTTGCTGACAATTCAAACACCGAGCTATATACGTAAAAATATCCTTCTTCATCCTCCTCCACCAATAGTGCTTTCGTAAGTCCTGATACATCATAGCGGCTCCCGGATGAATAAAATACCTGGAACTCTGAGCCTCCTCTAGAATCATCTCATGAAGCCCATCTATATTAGGCACACAAACACGACCCTGCATCAAAACTCCATCATCTCCAACCGTAACCTACTTGGCATCACTGTGCCGCACTGCGTTCCTAAAGATAAGAAAATGAGGGTCATCATACTGCCACTCCCTGATACACTCAAACAAGGAAGACCGAGCGACTGTACAAGCTAGAACACGGCTGGGTTCGGAAACATCCAACCTTACGAATTGATTGGACAAAGCCTGAACATCCAAAGCAAGCGGTCTCTCACCGACTTGAATATATGCAACGCTACCCATACTAGCCGACTTCCTACTCAAGGCATCGGCCACCACATCGGCCTTCCCGAGATGATACAAGATGGTGATATCATAGTCTTTCAATGGCTCCAACCACCTTCTTTGCCTCAAATTGAGCTCCTTCTGCTTGAACAAATACTGCAAACTCTTATGATCCGTGAACACCTCACACGACACGCCATATAAATAGTGCCTCCTAATCTTCAGCGCGTAAACAATGGCTTCTAGCTCCTAGTCATGAACTGGATAATTCTTCTCATGAATCTTCAACTGCCGTAAAGCATATGCAATAACCTTGCCACCCTGCATCAACACCGCACCAATTCCAATACGAGATGCGTCACAATACACTGTATAGGGCCCTGAACCTGTGGGCAACACCAACACCGGCGCCGTAGTCAAAATTGTCTTGAGCTTTTGAAAGCTCGCCTCAGACTCATCCGACCACTTGAACGGGGCACCCTTCTGGGTCAACCTGGTCATCGAGGTTGCTAAGATGAAAACCCCTCCACAAATAGACGGTAATAACCCGCCAAACCCAAGAAACTCCGGATCTCTGTAGCTGATGCGGGTCTAGGCCAGTCCTCGACTGCCTCAATCTTCTTAGGATCCACCTGAATACCCTCTGGTGATACAACGTGACCCAATAAAGCAACTGAACTCAACACTCACATTTTAAAAACTTAGCAAATAACTGGCTGTCTCTCAGAGTCTGAAGAACGATCCGAAGATGCTGCTCATGCTCCTCTCGACTGCGGGAGTAGATCAAAATATCATCAATAAAAAAAATCACGAAGGAATCCAGATAGGGCTTGAACACCCGGTTCATCAAATCCATAAATTATGCTGGGGCATTTGTCAACCCAAATGACATTATTAGAAACTCATAATGCCCGTACCGAGTCCGAAAAGTTATCTTAGGGACATTGGATGCCCTAATCCGCAATTGATGGTAGCCAGACCTCAAATCGATCTTTGAAAACACCTTGGCACCCTAAAGCTGATCAAATAAGTCATCAATCCTCAGTAGTGGATACCTGTTCTTGATGGTGACCTTTTCAAATGCCAATAGTCTATGCACATCCTCATCGACCCATCCTTCTTCTTTGCAAACAACACAAGCGCACCCCAGGGCGAGACACTAGGTCTAATAAAGCCCTTATCAAGAAAATCTTGCAACTGCTCCTTCAATTCTTTCAACTCTAGCGGGGCCATGCGGTACGGCGGAACAGAAATGGGCTGAGTGCCCGGAGCCAAATCAATACAAAAGTCACTATCCCTGTCGGGTGGCATCCCCGGCAGGTCTGCAGGAAATACCTCTGGAACTCCCGAACAACTGGCACAGAATCCATAAAAGGAACCTCCGTACTAGAATCACGAACATAAGCCAAATATGCCAAACACCCCTTCTCGACCATACGCCAAGCCTTCATATAAGAGATAACCCTACTGGTAGAGTGACCAGGAGTCCCTCTCCACTCTAATCGAGAGTCACGGTCTTGGCATGACAGTCCAATATAGCATGATAAGGTGTAGCCAATCCATCCAAATGACATCAAAATCAACCATGTCGAGAAGTAGGAGATCTACGCTAGACTCAAGACCCCCAATAATAACCACACACGAACGATATACATGATCTACAATAATAGAATCCCCCACCGGTATGGACACATACATGGGAGCAGTCAAAGAATCACGTGGCACAACCAAATATAAAGCAAAATAAGATGACACATAAGAGTATGTAGACCCTCGATCAAATAGAACTTAAACATCTCTACTGCAAATTGAAACAGTACCTATGATAACAACATCGGATGACTCAGCCTCAGGCCTGGCATGGAAAGCATAACATCGGGGCTGGGCCCCACCACTCTGAACCATATCCCTGGGATGGCCTCCTGCTGGCTGGCCTCCACCTCTAGCGGCCTGGCCTCTACCTCTAATGTCCTGACCTCCACCTCTAGCGGGCTGACCCTACCTCTGGCTCCTTGACCCCTGCCTCTAGCTGGCTGAGCGGGCGGTGCCGGGATCATGACATAAGATCCCTGTTGCTGTGACTGAAAACCCACTAATCTCGGACAGGTCCTCCGGATATGCCCATACTCACCACACTCGAAACATCCATCCTGATACTGCGGCTGAGGAAACTGAGACTAACCCTGACAGGCCGGCTGACCGCGATAATAACTCTGAAGAGGAGGTCCTCTGATAGGAGTTGGCAATGCACTATAAGCTGGCTGCCCTAAAGGAGGTACATAAGGACCACGACCCCCTGAAGCTCCATGAGATGTCTGAAGTGCTGAATAAAATGGCCTAGGAGGATGGCCTCTACCAAAAGTATCCCGACATCCAGATGAGGCCCCACTGAATCCACCGGAGTGACGAGGTTTCTTGTCAGACCCCTGACCATTCCCCTGAGCTAAAACCATCTTAACTCGTCTAGCCACATTGGTTGCATCCTAGAAAGAAATCTCACTCTCTGCCTCCTTAGCCATCTGCAATCTGATAGGCTGAGCAAGTCCCTCAATAAACCTCCTCTCTCTCTCTCTCTCTCTCTCTCTCTCTCTCTCTCTCTCTCTCTCTCTCTCTCTCTCTCTCTCTCTCGGTGGGAAGTATAAGAAGAGCATGNCATTGAATCCACCAGAATGACGATGCCTCTTGTCAGACCCCTGACCACTCCCCTGAGCTAGTACCATCTCGACTCGCCTGGCAACATTAGCAGCTATCTGAAAAGAAATCTCACTCCCAGTCTCCTTAGCCATCTGTAACCTGATATGCTGGGAAAGTCCCTCAATAAACCTCCTCGCCCTCTCTCTCTCTCTCACTCGGTAGGAAGCAGAAGAATAGCATGACGGGCTAGATACACAAATCGAGTCTCGTACTGAGTGACAGACATAGAGCCCTGCTGAAGACGCTCAAACTGCCTCCGATAGTCCTCTCTCTGAGTGATAGGAAGGAACTTCTCAAGAATTAGCTGAGAGAACTAGTCCCAAGTAAGAGCAAGCGCCCAGCTGGTCTGGTCAACACATAATCCCTCCACCATTTCTTGGCGGAGCCCGACAAACGGAATGCAGCAAAGTCGACCCCATTGGTCTCCACTATCCCATGTTCCGTAGCACCTCAAGACAGCTGTCAAGATAATCCTGGGGGTCCTTTGACGATACACCGCTGAAGTGAACTGGGAAAAGCGTAGTGAACCTAACCAATCTCCACAAAGCCTCAGAATACATAGTTGATCCATCACCGGCCTGTGCCGCAACACCCGGCTGAACTACCCCAACTGGTTGGGCTGCTGGAGCCTGAAACTGTGGAGCCATCTGCTCCGGAGTGTGAATAGAGGGAGTTTGTGCTCCTCCCCCAACCTGAGAGACGACTGGTGCCACCGGAAATGTGTCGGCTTGTGCCACACTCTCCATAAGGCCCACTAGACGGACTAAAGAATTTACTCTATATTTCTTCCATGTCTTTTACATACTTATTTATGTGCCTTACATACTCGGTACATTATTCGTACTGACGTCCCTTTTGCTTGGGGACACTGCGTTCATGCCCGCAGGTCTCGATAGACAGGTCGAGAGTCCTCCAAGTAGGCGATCTGCTCAGTGGAAGATGTTGGTGCACTCCATTTGCTCCGGAGTTGCTTGTTTGGTCAGCATGATTTTAGATGTGTATTGTTTGGTATGGCGGGGCTCTATCCCAACCTTTATGACAATTATGTATCCTTATAGGCTTGTAGACAGATGTCATGTACGTAAACGATTGTATGGCCTTGTCGGCCTATGTCCAGTATACGAGTGGTTATTTTGGTCTTAGAGGCCCATATGTCTTATGTATAAGTTTGGATTACATGTTGTATTCTACCTATTTCACGGCAGCCTTTCCGGCTTGGTTATCTATGATAGTATGATATGAAAAGATACGTTATGTTGGTACTCGGTTGAGTAAGGTACCGGGTGCCCGTCGCGGCCCATCTGTTTGGGTCGTGACAAAAGTGGTATCAGAGCAGTTCTGTCCTAGGGAGTCTACAAGCCGTGTCTAGTAGAGTCTTGTTTATGGGCGTGTCGTGCACCACACTTATAAGCAGGAGGCCACAGGGCATTTATGACTTTCACTCTTTCTTCTTACTCTAGATCGTGTGGTAGCTCACTTATAATAATTCAAATTCCGAACTTCTATTTTATTCGTAATACAACAATTCCTACATTCAAAAAGACGGTCGGCAAGAGATATAGATATGGAAGTGTTGAGTTAGAGGAACTCGATTTTGCATCTTGCTTATGATGAGTAAATGTGAGGTCTTCAGCAGATCATGCGTGTACTAAAAGGTGTAAGGTTCTTGATAAGGAGATTTAAGGAAGAATACTTATCCACTCTTACGGTAAAAACGAATCACAGAATCGGAAGTTAGACACAAGTTTCAGCAAGTAAAAGAAGGAAGGTGAAGAAGGGTACGAGGTACCCATTTAATAAAGATTATCATTATTTACCATTCAGGAAGGGAGATATAAGCATTTTAAGTTACCTTCAACAGTAACAGATGTACGTTCAATCAGTCACACTAATCTTAGTCATGCCCTATGGGAGCTAACGGATATGGTTTAAGAGAAGGNCACCTCCTCTCTCTCTCTCTCTCTCTCTCTCTCTCTCTCTATCTCTCTCTCTCTCCCTCAGTGGGAAGTATAAGTAGAGCATGATGGGCCAACTCGATAAACCTGGTCTCGTACTGGGTAACGATCATGGAACCCTGCTGGAGGCGCTCAAACTGCCTCCAATAGATCTCCCTCTGAGTAACGGGAAAAAACTTCTCCAAAAATAGCTGAGTAAACTGCTCCCAAGTCAAAGCTGGTGATGCAGCTGGACTAGCCAAACAATAATCTCTCCACCAAGTCTTGGCGGATCCAGATAAGCGAAAAGTAGCAAAATCGACCCCATTGGTCTCCACTATCCCCATGTTCCTGAGAACCTCGTGACAGCTGTCTAGATAATCCTGGGGATCCTCAGAAGATGCACCGCTGAAAGTGGCAGTGAAGAGCTTGGTAAACCTATCCAACCTCCACAAGGCATCGGCAGTCATAGTTGCTCCGTCACCGGTCTGGGCTACCACACTCGGCTGAACTGCTCCAACTGGCTGAGCTACTGGAGTCTGAAACTGGGGAGCCACCTACTCCGTAGTGCGAGTAGCAGGAGTCTGGGCCCCTCCTCCAGCCTGAGAGATGGCTGGGGCTACAGGAAGCAAGCCTGCCTAGGTAACACTCTCCATGAGGCCCACTAGACGGACCAGAGCATCCTGAAGTACTGGAGTAGCAATGAACCCCTCTGGGACCTGAGCTCGGCCCACCGGAGCTGTATGGGCCGGAACCTCCTCGTCAAACTCAAACTGAGGCTCCGCCAGTGGTGTTGCTGCTCTGGGCTAAGCTCTGCCCCTACCTCGGCCTCTAGCACGGCCTCGGCCTCTGCCCCCCGTGGGAGCTGCTGGGGGCTCGGGCTGCTGATCAGCGGATGAGGAAGCGCGTGTTCTCGGCATCTGCGAAAGAACAGAGTAGAAACTCAATTAGCATTGAGAAACCAAACCGCACGACAGGAAAGAATAGATGTGAAGTTTTTCCTAACTCTGTAGCCTCTGGGGATAAATACAGACGTCTCCGTACCGATACCTCAGACTCTACTAAGCTTGTCTGTGAATTGTGAGACCTATGTAACCTAGAGCTCTGATACCAACTTGTCACGACCCGAATTTCCCACCCTCGGGAGTCGTGATGGCGCCTACTAGTGAAAGCTAGGCAAGCCAACCAACTGAATTATTTGACTTGTTTCCATTTTTAAATTCATTAACAACTTAGAACCAACAATTAATAAACAGCATAATTTATCGGGCGGAAGAATAAATTTCAAACTTAAAAATACTGCTAATACAATTCCTTAAAAAAACTACCCAAGATTTGGTGTCACAACTTCACAGACTGTCTAAGAGTACTACAAATAAGGGTCTGAAAGAAATAACAAAATACTGTCTCTGGGACTACATAAAAGAAACAGGAAAATAAATAGAGGGAGACTCCAAGGCTTGCGGACGCCTGCAGGACTACCTCGGGTCGCCTGATAGGCAAGAAGCTGAAACCTCACAGCGGTCCGAAATCTGCAGCACTGGAATCTGCACAAAAAAGTGCAGAGTGTAGTATCAGCACAACCGACCCCATGTGCTGCTAAGTGCCTAGCCTAACCTCGGCGAAGTAGTGACGAGGCTAGGACCAGACTACCAAATAAACCTGTGCAATTGCGAGCCAGGCTTCGCAAATTCGAAGCCTGCAGGCCTGCAATAGAACAGCTGAAACCTGCAATTTTCCCAAGTCTGATTCTACTCCGTGGCCTATCCAAAACTTACCCGAGCCCTCGGGGCTCCAAACCAAACATGTACACTAACCCAAAAACATCATACGAACTTGCTCGTGCATTCAAATCACCAAAATAACATCAACAACTATGAATTTAGCACCAAAATCATGAAATCACTCAAGATCATCAAATTTTTCTAATTTTTCCAAATAAGGTCCGTTTCACGTCATTTCAAGTCCGTTTCTTACCAAATTTTACAGGCTCGACTCAAATCGTATATAAGACCTGTACCGGGCTCCGGAACCAAGATACGGGCCCGATACCATCAAATTCCAAAAACATTTTATTTTCAAAAACTCATCTATTTTTCAGAAAACAATTTTCTTTAAAAATTCATATCTCGGGCTAGGGACCTCGAAATTCGATTCCAGGCATACGCCCAAGTCCCATATTTTCTTACGGACCGCCTGGGATCGTCGGAACACGGATCCGGGTCTGTTTACTCAAAATATTGACCAAAGTCAACTTAAATTCATTTTAAAGGCAGAATTTATTATTTTTCACAGATTTTTCATTTATTGACTTTCCGGCTACGTGTCCGGACTGCGCACGCAAGTTGAGGTGAGGTAAAAAGTGGTTTTTAGGCCTCGAAACACTTAAACATTCTCCACCTCTAAAATAACCATTCGTCCTCGAACGGACATAAGAAGGAAGTACCTGAGTCGGGGAAAAGATGGGGATAACGGCTCCGCATATCGGACTCGGGCTCCCAGGTTGATGCCTCAGCAGGCTGACCTCTCCACTAAGCACGGACAGAAGGAAAACTCGTTGATCTCAACTGACGAACCTGCCGGTCTAGAATAGCTACCGGCTTCTTTTCATAGGACAAGTCCTTGTCCAACTGGACAGTGCTGAAGTCTAACACGTGGGATGGATCACCGTGATACTTCCGAAGCATGGTCACGTGAAACACTGGGTGCACGGATGATAAGCTCGGCGGCAATACAAGTCTGTAAGCCACCTCTCCCACTCGATCAAGAATCTCAAACGGGCCAATGAACGTAGGGCTAAGCTTGCCCTTCTTTCCATATCTCATCACGCCCTTCATAGGTGACACCCGAAGCAATACCCGCTCACCGATCATGAATGCCAAATCACGAACCTTACGGTCGGTATAACTCTTTTGCCTGGACTGAGCTGTACGAAGCCTATCCTGAATGATCCTGACCTTGTCTAAGGTATCCTGTACTAGATCCGTACCCAACAATCGAGCCTCTCCCGGCTCAAACCATCCAACCGGCGACCGACACCGCGTACCATATAGAGCCTCATAAGGAGCCATCTGAATACTTGACTCGTAGCTGTTGTTGGGCAAACTCTGCTAAAGGCAAAAACTGATCCCACGAGCCTCCAAAGTCAATAACGCAAGCTCGGAGCATATCCTCCAAAATCTGAATAGTCCGCTCGGACTGCCCGTCCGTCTGAGGATGAAACGATGTGCTCAACTCAGCCTGTATGCCCAACTCTCACTGAACCGCTTTCCAGAAATGTGAGGTAAATTGCGTCCCTCGGTCCCAGATGATAGACACGGGCACACCATGAAGACGAACAATCTCCCGGACATAGATCTCAGCTAACTTCTCTTAGGAATAAGAGACTGCTACAGGAACGAAATGTGCTGACTTGGTCAACCTATCAACAATAACCCACACTGCATCGAACTTCTTCTGAGTCCGTGGGAGCCCAACAACGAAGTCCATAGTAATTCGCTCCCACTTCTACTCAGGAATCTCAATCTGCGGGAGTGAATGCACTATTGGGGGATGGGGTACGAAGGCTAAAAGAAAAAGTAAGGGAACAGACACCAGGTCTCTGATGCTCGTACTTAACCTGCTGACAATTCAAACACCGAGCCACGTACGCAACAATGTCCTTCTTCATTCTCCTCCACCAATAGTGCTGTCGCAAATCCTGATACATCTTGGCGGCGCCCGGATGAATAGAGTACCGAAAACAGGGCCTCCTCTAGAATTAACTCCCGAAGTCCATCCACATTAGGCACACAAATACGACCCTGCATTCTTAAAACTCCATCATCTCCTAGTGTGACCTGCTTGGCATTTCCGTGCTGCACCATGTCTCTGAGGACACATAAATGAGGATCATCATACTGCCGATCTCGGATGCGCTCCAATAAAGAAGAGCGAGGAACTGTGCAAGCTAATATACGACTGGGCTCGGAAACATCCAACCTCACGAACTGATTGGCCAAAGCCTGGACGTCGAAAGCAAGCGATCTCTCACCGATCGAAATATACGCAAGACTGCCCATACTGGCTGACTTCCTACTCAAAGTATCGGCTACCACATTGGCCTTTCCCGGATGATATAAGATAGTGTCATCATAGTCTTTCAATAGCTCCAACCACCTTCTCCGCCTCAAATTTAGCTCCTTCTGCTTGAACAAATACTGCAAACTCTTGTGGTCCGTGAACACCTCATATGCCACGCCATACAGATAATGCCTCCAAATCTTCAGCGCATGAATAATGGTTGCTAACTCCAAATCATGGACTGGATAGTTCTTTTCATGAATCTTCAACCGGCGCGAAGCATAAGCAATGACCTTGCCATTCTGCATCAACACCGCACCAAGCCCAACACGAGATGCATCCCAATAAACTGTATATGGGCCCGAACCTGTGGGCAAAGCCAGGGGCGGCTTAAGGCCAAAGCCAATAAAGCATTGGCTTTAGGCACCTAAATTCTTGGGGCCCTAAAATTTCTTGTATTTAGTTTTATGGTTTTAAATATATTATAGAAAATATTGAAGTTTATTTAGAAAAAGGGTAAAATTTGTAAACATTGTAATTTATGGTGACAAAAAAGAAAAAATACTCAAGAGCAGGAGACGAGCATTGCGAAGCTTACTGTGATGAAATGCATATAAAATTTTGGTTTATTGGCAATACATGATTCCTTTTTAATCTTGTATTCTCAATTCATATTCATACTCATGCTCTTTCTTTTCTTCTTCATAAGTATTTACATATTTTATCTAACAAAAAAGTGCATCTAATAATTTGAATTGCATACTCTTTCGTTTCACTTTATGTGAGGATGTTTTTTTAAATTTGTGGTCTAAAATAAGTCATAAATTTTTTTGTGGCTATAATAATCTCATTAAAGTAAAATAAGAAGTTTAAAGTTAAATTATTTTTTAATATAGAAAAGGCGACAGTTTTTTTGAAACAAACTAAAAATGAAAACGCATCATAAACTGAGATAGATGTAATTGTTATGAAACAATAAAAGAAGAAGAAGAGTATTGCAGAGAAAAGTAGAGGGAGAGAATTCTTATTGATTTGGGATGAATTACAATGGAATAGAACCCTCTATTTATAGGGAGATGGTGACTTAGCCACCAAGTAATTAACCCTAAAATCTCTCTAAGTATGGACATTCACCATAAATAGAATTCTATTTATAACACTCCCCCTTGAATGTCTATTCAACAGATAATGTGCCTCGTTAAAACCTTAACTAAATAAAACCCAGTGGGAAAAAGATTCTAGAGAAGGAAAAAGAGTACACATATCTAACAATACGCCTTTTGGTTGCCTCGTTAAAAACCTTGCAAGAAAAATCCAGTGGGACAAAACCTTATAAGGGAAAAAGAGTACAACGCGTATTAACTCCCCCTGATGAGAGCATCAATTCACATCCTTAAGCATTTGCATTACAATCTTGCGCACCATCTTTAAAAGATCTTTGGTAGAGATTTGATGAACAATATCAGCCATATTAACTTCAACGAATTTGTTTCACCTTGAAATCATCATCCCTGATAGATGTATTGTCTTCATATGATCTTGTTGGAATTGTCAGTTCAATATCTTCACATAGAGGTGAAAACTCTTGCTGTCATATTATCATGCATATAGTTATGGCAAGATACATTTGTGCACAAATTGCATTGAGGATGTAGTACTTCATGACCATGAATTCTATATGCTTTAAGCAATTTAAATCCTTCATGGATTGTCATATAAGTTAAGTCATATAAGCCATATAATAGACTTTAGATGCATACCAAGTTTTCATGTCATGCTAGACATATAAGATATCGAAAACTGATTGCACATACCATTGACTTATACTTTCAAGTGTTTGAACTACACGTCCAAAACTACATGTCTTTCATATGAAACCAAATTCTACTTGAATTGTTTCTCTAGACTTAAGATGCTCATATATTTTTAGCGCTATCATAGATGTTGTCGACAAACATATTATATCGGTTCCAACCTCCTTATTTTTCATAAAGACATAACATAGAGATCTCTTCATTCACATATTCAGATACCTGAATCTCTCAGGAGATTTTATGAAGTGTTATGTCATGTGATCTTCTAGATCACTTGCCTCCTTTATTATGATCATTTTGATCGTTTGCTCATCTTCTTTATCAAGAAGTTTATTTGAAACCGATTGTCTATACGCTTTAAGCTTACCATAGACTTTGTCCTTCTAGGACTTAATAGGAGCATTTGCAATGAGAATATAGTTACTTTCTTTGGGTCAGCAAATGCGTCCGACATGCTTTGCAATATATTGCAAATGAATTATCCTTTTATGAACTTCAAGTTCATATTATCTTATTCGAGGGTCTAGATGTACACATGATAATTCATTACACATAACTTTTTCTCAATTGTTTATCTTGCCTCTCCCTCATGTTAGAAAAACTAACTTGTTTCCTCAACTATGAGAACCCATCTTTGTGCATTATGGTATTAATCAAAATATACACCGCACATCAATAATAATGAGATAGAATTATTTGGTTCCTGACCCTGAAACCACTTGTGAGGGGAGAATGTAATATACTTTCGTATATAACCTATATCAAACTGATATAGATAACTTTTGTTCTCATAAGCGATAGTTTAGCTATTAAGTGGAGGCACTCAATATATCATTTTGCTAAACCAACTGCGATGTAAATCAACTTATCAAGATGAACTTCTTGAATAGAAAATCTGGAAATTATGCTCGAAATTAAATTATTGAGCAAGTTACCTCGCAAATACCATGTTGCGGGTTATTAATAATCGCACATGTAACCATCTCATAGATGCATCTTATGTGGTATACGTGGCAGGTGAATGGGCCCCTATTCACCTTTGATATTTCCAGCATTCATGGGATTCAATCCCAATTTTAGTTGGTGTATTAATTAATGAGAACAACCAACATAAGAGAATTCGTAAAGAACTTTCTAGTTCTTTAATATTTATCCATGTGAATTCTCTTTTATTTTTGCACATCATACTTGAATTAACATGGCTAAACCAATTATGCCAACTGGATAAATTATCAATATTGATAAACTTCAGGTTTACACCATGATGTGTGCAATTATGAATAAACTCCAAGTTTATTATGATATGGATTTTTATATCAATAAATATCCACTTCATTGTGGTATTCTTTTGTTTATAGTACAAATTGGAGAATAAAGCGGGTAGCTTTTCACATACATATTACCCCGCTACAAGTTGTAGTAATAGAAGATATTAAATATTTCCTTTATTTATAGTCTCAATATAATCAACCGCTTTCGCGTATACTTTGGAAACTGAATAAGTTTCTTTGAGACTTACTACAACACAATACCTTATTGGTAATTAATTGTGTTTCTCCAAAATAGTATAATTGGCTCTTTTAGAGCTCTCAGTTAATTTTGTACTACCACATATTCATCAACATCCATATGGTGAATATCTCTTTTAAAGAGAAAGTTATACCATTATGGTTATGGTCAAAATTATATACAAGATCTGTTTCTTGCATTACCGTTGTCTTTTAACAATCACAATGCCAAAATATTTTGGCGTACAATAGGTACGTGACCAATGACCATTCATGCCATAATAATGACATTATTTTCTTATATCATCTCAAACCTCCTTTTAGAGGTGAGTGCGGTATATTCACTACCATTAGCACGTTCATATTCTTTGAAGAATAAATATGTATTCATAAATCAGATGTTGTCACATTCACATCATGAATGGACCATAATCATCTATATGTGCTTTATAAAATCTCATGTCAAATCGTTGACATATATTACTTTCACAGAGTGAAGGATTATTTTGAGAATCCTTATTATTCTCATTATCACAATGATGACGATTATAATTTCGTCTATTGCCACGTCCACATCCATTGATACATTCATAGTGATGATTTTATCTTCTTTCAGACTTATCACATACTGCTATCACATTCTCTTAGAGGAATGAGAATGGAGCAAATTCAATGGGACGGGTTTCCACTTTTTGTGCACATAATCATACATGAATTTGATCATGGCAAGACATAGAAATTTTTACCACTTCAGGTGGTTATAATTTCTTACAAACTCCATTAGAGTTATAATCAAACTTTGTTGTCTTTGCTTTTATTTAAAATCAAATTATAGAATGTCAAGAATTTGAAAGAGAAAAGTAAAATACTTACCTTAAATCCAAAATTTAATCATGAAGGAAGTTCATGGAGCAATTGACAATCATTGTGCTCAATCCCAAAGATTCTACTCAATTGGTTAGAGTCTCGTGCTGATAACGTGTTATGAAACAATAAAAGAAGAATAAGAGTATTGCAGAGAAAAGTAGAGGGAGAGAATTCTTATTGATTTGGGATGAATTACAATGGAATAGAACCCTCTATTTATAGGGAGATGGTGACTTATTCACCAAGTAATTAACCCTAGAATCTCTCTAAATATGGACATTCACCATAAATAGAATTCTATTTATAACAGTAATATTATTTTTATTTTACACGTATTCAAGCATTGAAGTAAGCAAATTATAGCAGCGAACTTCTCTCACAAATTGATTTATTTTGATATGAACTATCACATTATCAACTTTTAATATCAAGTTATATCGTTTCTAACTTTCTATTGCCTTTTCTAATATGAAATTATTTATTTTTTAAATTTCATTTTATAGGCATATATGCTTTTTAATTATAATATCTCTACTAGAAAATACGAATCACGTGACCAAAAACTAAAAAAAGAAAGAAAGAAGAGAATTGAAACTTTAATACAATTTCAAAAAAGTGCTCTTGATAATTTTTTAACAAGGAGAAAATGTTCTTTTCAAAGTTGAAATTAATCAAAATCTTATCTAAGACCAACAATGTCTCAAAAAAGATAAATTATCTTTATTATTAATCGGGAAAATAATTATTAGAGGCAATCGATTAAAAAATCTAATTAGTCATTTTTAAAATCCAGAAAAGAAAAATTACAAATAAATTATAAAAAATATTTTAAAAAAAATATTTAGGGCCTCTTTTTAAAGCTTGGCTTTAGGCCTCCACGTATATCGAGCTGTCCCTGGGCAAAGCCAACACGGGTGCCGTAGTCAAAGCTGTCTTGAGCTTCTGGAAGCTCGCCTCGCACTCATCCGACCACCTAAACCGGTCACCCTTCTGGGTCAACCTGGTCATCGGGGCTGCAATAGATGAAAACCCCTCCACGAACCGACGATAATAGCCTGCCAAACCCAAGAAACTCCGGATCTCTGTAGCTGATGTGGGTCGAGGCCAATTCTTGACTGCCTCTATCTTCTTTAGATCTACCTGAATACCCTCTGCTGAAACCACATGGCCCAAGAAAGCAACTGAACTCAACCAGAACTCACACTTCGAAAATTAAGCATACAGCTGGCTATCTCTCTGAGTCTGAAGAACCACTCTCAAATGATGCTCGTGCTCCTCCTGACTGCGGGAATAAATCAAGATATCGTCAATGAAGACTATTACGAACGAATCCAAGTAAGGCCTGAACACTTGGTTCATCAAATCCATGAAAGCTGCAGGGGCATTCGTTAACCCGAATGACATCACCAAGAACTCATAATGCCCGTACCGAGTGCGAAAAGCTGTCTTAGGGACATCGGATGCCCTAATCTTCAACTGATGGTAGCCAGATCTCAAGTCGATCTTAGAAAACACTTGGGCACCCTGAAGCTGGTCGAACAAATCTTCAATCCTCGGCAATGGGTACTTATTTTTTATTGTGACCTTGTTCAATTGCCGGTAATCTATACACATTCTCATTGATCTGTCATTCTTCTTGACAAACAACACCGGCGCACCCCGTGGCGAGACACTGGGCCTAATGAATCCCTTATCGAGCAAATCTTGCAACTGCTCCTTCAACTCTTTCAACTCAGGCGGG
This sequence comes from Nicotiana attenuata, assembly GCF_001879085.1. Lineage (NCBI taxonomy): Eukaryota > Viridiplantae > Streptophyta > Magnoliopsida > Solanales > Solanaceae > Nicotiana > Nicotiana attenuata. The sequence continues at coordinate 439,434 of NW_017670434.1, forward strand.
GCCATACGATATGCCGGAATGGAAATGGGCTGAGTGCCCAGAGCCAGGTCAATGCAAAAATCAATATCCCTGTCGGGTGGCATACCCGGCAGGTCTGAAGGAAATACCTCAAGAAACTCACGAACTACAGGCACAAAATCAATGGAAGGAACCTCGGCACTGGAATCACGAACGTATGCCAAATAGGCCAAACACCCCTTCTCGACCATTCGCCGAGCCTTCATATATGAGATAACACTTCGGGTAGAATGACCAGGAGACCCTCTCCACTCTAAACGAGGTAAACCCGGTAAGGCTAAGGTCACAGTCTTGGCATGACAATCCAAGATGGCGTGGTAAGGTGAAAACCAGTCCATCCCCAGTATGACATCTAAATCGACCATGTCCAGTAGTAATAAGTCTACTCGGGTCTCAAGACCCCCAATCACAACCACGCAAGAGCGATGAACACGATCTACCACAATAGATTCACCCATCGGGATGGACACATAAACAGGATCACTCAGAGAATCACTGGGCATGACCAGATACGGCGCAAAATAAGACGACACATAAGAGTAGGTAGACCCTGGATCAAATAGTACTGAAGCACCTCTACTGCAAACCAGAACCGTACCTGTGATGGCTGCATCGGAAGCCTCAGCCTCCGGCCTGGCTGGAAGAGCATAGAATCGGGGCTGGGCCCCACCACCCTGGACTACATCTCTGGGACGACCTGCTGCTGGCTGGCCTCCACCTCTAGCGCTTGAGCTCCACCTCTAGCACCTCTACCTCCACCTCTAGTACCTCTACCCCCACCTCTGGCTGGCTGTGCGGGCTGTGGAACACTCGGTGCCGGAACCATGACGCGGGAACCCGGATGCTAGGAGCTGCCCGGTGCTCGAGGATAAAATCTAGCAATGTGACTCGTATCACCACAAGTATAACAAGCCCTCGGGTGTTGAGACTGCTGACCCTGATGACCTGAATGGCCACCCCGAAAACTCTGGAGCGGCGGTGCACTGATAGGAGCTGGTAGTGCACTGTAAGACTGCCGACTGAAAAGGCCTAGGAGGATGGCCTCTACCATATGAATCCCTGCCTCCAAACGAGGTACCGCTGAATCTGCCTGAATGACGAGGCCTCTTGTCAGACCACTGACCACCTCCCTATGACAAAACCACCTCAACCCTCCTGGCCACATTGGCCGCCTCCTGGAAAGAAATCTCACTCCCCGTCTCCTTAGCCATCTGGAGTCGAATAGGCTGGATAAGTCCCTCAATGAACCTCCTCTCTCTCTCTCTCTCTCTCTCTCTCTCTCTCTCTCTCTCTCTCTCTCTCTCGGTGGGAAGTATAAGAAGAGCATGGCGGTCCAGATCCACAAATCTAGTCTCGTACTGAGTGACGGTCATAGAACCCTACTGAAGGCGCTCGATCTGCCTCTGATAGTCCGCTCTCTAAGTGATAGGAAGATACTTCTCCAGAAATAGCTGAGAGAACTGGTTCCAAGTAAGAACTGGCGACCCAGCTGGTTTGGCCAAACAATAATCCCTCCACCATTTCATGGCGGAACCTGACAGATGAAAGGTAGCAAAGTCGACCCCATTTGCCTCCATTATCCCTATGTTCCGTAATACCTATAACTGTCCAGATAGTCCTGGGGATCCTCTGAAGATGTACCGCCATAGGTACTGGTGAAAAGCTTGGTAAACCTATCCAGTCTCCACAAGGCCTCAGAAAACATAGCTGATCCATCGCCGGCCTGTACTACAACACCCGGCGGAACTACCCCAACTGGCTGAGCTGCTAGAGTCTGAAACTGGGGAGCCATATGCTCACGAGTGTGAGTAGGGGGAGTCTTTACTCCTCTCCCAGCCCAAGAGACGGCTGGTGCTACAGGAAATATGTCGGCCTGAGTAACACTCTCCATAAGCCCACTAGACGGACCAAAGCATCCTGAAGTACCATGGTAGCGATGAACCCCTCTAGAACCTGAGCTGGCCCTGCTGGAACAGTCTGGGCCGGAGCCTCCTTGTCAAACTCTACCTGAGGCTCCGCCGCTAGTGCTGCTGCTCGAGCTCTGGGCTGAGCCCTGCCCCTGCCTCGGCCTTTAGCACGGCCTCGTCCTCGTCCTCTGCCCCTCGTAGGAGCTGCCACTAGGGGCTCGGGCTGCTGATCAGCTGATGAAGCTGTACGTGTTCTCGCCCTGTGAAGGAACAAGAGTAGAGATTTCAATTAGCATTGAAAGATCAAATCGCACGACAGAGAAGAATAGAAATGAAATTGTTCCTAGCTCTGTAGCCTCTGGGGGATAATCACAAACGTCTCCGTACCGATCCCTCAGACTCTACTAAGCTTGTTCATGAATTGTGAGATCTAGGCAACCTAGTGCTCTGATACCAACTTGTCACGACCTAGATTTCCCACCGTCGGGACCGTGATGGCGCCTAACATCGCACTCGCTAGGAAAGCCAATGTTAGAGTTCTATTCAACTTTTTCCTTCACATTTTATAAGTTAATATTTAATAAAAACTAAATCAAACAGAAATAAAGGCAGAAGTACATAATTAACCGATTATTTATATACTATTAACAATACCGAAACTGTTACCACCCAGAAATCGGTGTCACAATCCATGAACATACTATGAATTACTACAAATACTGGTCTGAAGAAATTACATCTGTCTCGAAAGAAAAGGAAATAGGAAAATAAAAACATAGGATGGCATGGCAAGGCCTGTGGATGCTAGCAGGACTAACTTGGGTCTCCTAGATGAAGTATCCGCAACCGACCTCTCAATCAGCCACTACCAGCTCCAAAATATGCACAAAAAGTGCAAAGTGCAATATCAGTACAATCGACCCCATGTACTGGTAAGGGCCGAGCCTAACCTCGATGAGGTAGTGACGAGGCTACGGTGGGGCATTACAATATAACCTGCATACAGTATATAATAAAGCAAAAAGGAAATACGGAACGAAATGGAACAGTAACTTGCAGCAAAAATAAATACGGAACCCAATTATCTTGCCAGTACTCAGCTATAACCAATCCTTAGGAAAGTTACTATATTATAGAAATAAAGCATAGCAGAAGAAGAATACATAAACAACAAAATGATGCGGCGCGCATCCCGATCCCACCATATAATCAGTGACAATATAAACATTCACCCTTATTACTCCTGTTGCGGCGTGCAACCCGATCCCACCAGTTCACCCTTATTCCTCCTCAATATTCACCCTTATTCCTCCTGTTGCGGCGTGCAACCCGATCCCACCATATCAGTACCAATCACACAATAAGAACAAGTATTTCACAATTTAGCTCAAAACCCTCCATAATAGTTATGCCTCAAACCAAAATAAATAGAAGGCTATACATTTATGAAACTTCACTCAATTACTACTACACAGCGAGACCAACCAAAATTTACCATGATACACCGATAAACCAACTTAAACCAATAATGTAACACAATGAAACTATGGAATAGTTACTACCTTTAATAAAGAAAACAACATCTAACAAGGAGTAATTAGACATGGAAGCACCAATAAACATGTAGCAGTTAAGACATGAAAACAATATATTAGGAACGGGGAAGGGAAAAGGCTAAAAAGATAATTCGGCGACGCATAGGTACTCGTTACCTCACCTATACGCCACACACATGGATTTTCACATAGCAATTAAGTCGGGGTCCATAATCCCTCAAGTCAAAGTTAGACACAACAATTACCTCAATCTAATGGACAACTCAAAGCTCAATTACCGTTTTCCCTCTAATTTCACCTCCAATCCACTCGTATCTAGTCATAATTAACTTAATAACATCAATTGTCGCTAAAGAAATCAATTCCAATGCATAATTATAAGTATTCCAATATTTTCCCCAAAAAGTCAAAAACCGACCCAGGCTCGCTTGGTCAAAACCCGGAGTTCGGACCAAAACCCGATTATTCATTCACCCCCGAGCCCTAATATACAATTGGTTTTGGATTCCGACCTTAATTTGAGGTCTAAATCCCCAAATTTTGAAATCCCTAAGTTCTACCCAAAAATCCCCAATTCAACCATGAAAAACCCTAGATTCTAGGATGAAATCTTGTAAAAAGATGCGATAGATTGAAAGAAATGAGTTAAGAATCATTTGGTATGATTTGGGGAAGAAATAGCCTTTGGAAAATCGCCTCTTGAGGTTTAGGTTTTGAAAAAATGGGAGAATGAATGAAAAATTCCGTCCAAAATCGTTTTTGAACAATTGCAGATATCGCATTTGCGATCAGGGGTTCGCAAATGCGAACATCCCTTCGCAAATGCGAAGAATGTCCAGGACCTGCTACTATCGCAAATGAGAACAATTGTTCGCAAATGCGACTTGTTCTTATCGCAATTGCGATCCTGAGCTTCGCAATTGTGAAGGTCCCCTCCCAGCCCTTTTGATCGCAAATGCGAAACTTCTTCGCTAATGCGATGCTCGCATTTGCGAGCCAGACTTTGCAAATGCAAAGTGTGCAGACCTGAAGCATATCAGCAATTGTTCTTAGGTCCAAATCACTCCGTAGTCTATCCAAAACTTACCCGAGCCCTCGGGGCTCCAAACCAAACATACACACATGTCTTAAAATATCATACAAACTTGCTCGTGCGATCAAATCTCCAAAATAACACCTAGAACTACTAATTTAGTACCAAATTGCATGAAATTTTCAAGAAAGTTTCAAAACTTCTATTTTCTCAACCCAAGGTCCGAATCACGTCAAATAAGTCTCGTTTCTCACCAAACTTCAAAGATAAGGTATAAATATCATAACGGACCTGTACCGGGCTCCGGAACTAAAATACGGGCCCGATACCAATGAGATCACATATTAACCAAATTCTTAAAACCATTATAATTTCAGTCTTACAATTTTCATCAAAAATTCATTTCTCGAGCTAGGGACCTCGAAATTTGATTCCGGGCATACGCCCAGGTCCCATATTTTACAACGGACCCACCGGGACCGTCAGAACATGGGTCCGGGTCCGTTTACCCAAAACGTTGACCGAAGTCAACAAAAATCAACTTTTTAGGACAAAAATTATTATTTTTTCCATTATTCATATAAAAGCTTTCCTAATATACGCCCGGACTGCGCACATAAATCGAGGAGAAATAAAATGAGATTTTAAAGACCTCGGAACACAGAATTGAATCCTAAAACATAAAATGACCCTTTGGATCATCACAATTGCCCATAGGTATTTTAGGCCCGTAGAAGTAGATAATCTCAAAGGAGATGCAAGCAAAGCGAAGAAGGTTTTGGATTGGAAACCCAAGGTCGGATTTGATTCTTGCACATAAAGAATTGGCTAAAGCCTAGATGACTCTACAAAGGTCCGAGTAAGAGCAATAATGTACAAAATACAAATTATGACGTTGTAATTGAACGTGTACATAATACAAATTAAGACGTTGTAACCTATACAAAATTTATGTTGAATTATGAAAGTGAACTACTTATCACATGCCCTCACAAGAAAATGCACAACTCTTGCACTAAAAAAATGCACAAAACCTGTACATCACTCATAAAATGCACGAAAAATTGGTAAAGTATATATCTACCCCCCTCCCCCCTAACAAACTACTCAACTATACATTTAGACCCATAAATAATTGGACTTATCATATATGAAGTTACTCAAAGTACTTATATAAAAATAATGAAGGACTAAATATGCTAAATATCTCAACAACTATTAAAGATCTTCCATATATAAGCACTAACAACTTTCACTTTACTACTATTTTTTTTTAAATCAGGCCTACGATAATATTTACAAGAGGAAATCAGTCGAGCGGTTCTCACCAAGGTCATATCTAGTCATATTCCCTTATTGTGGTAACATGATTTCGTATGGACTTCCATATGTCCAGCCTCACAAGATCCATGTCTTGACGACTCGTGTAGAGCAGCTCGCCATTGAGATAATATTTGTATTTATATTCAGAGTTAGTACCCTAAACTATCATATTTTTGCCAGTTTTCTATTTAAATTATTCGGTGTCCTCAAAACCCTTCCGAACTATATCCCTTTAGTTATTAAACAAAACCTCGTTGATTTTTTCAGTAAAATATGCGAGATAACTCATCTAAAGACACGCGGAAGATAAAATTATCCATAAAAATATCCCCGCTAGCGTACTCTAACTCCTAATTAGTGTTATAAAATTCAATTTCTTTTCTACTTCTACTTTCTTTGTATTCTAGATTTTTTCAGTACTTTTTCATCATTCTTATTCTTTTTTTTACCTTTCTTCTACCTTTATCCTTATGGATTCTATCCAAATTTTTTATTTCTTCTTAACTTCTTCATTTTTTATTTATTTATTTCTCCATAATTTCTTTTTTTTTTTCAAACCCTAGATTTTTTTAATCCTAAATCTCGTACTAAACCAAAATCTGCTGTGAAATCAAAGGTTAATGTGAAAAATAAGATTGAATAAAGGTTTAATATAACGACCCAGCCGGTCGTTTTGTGAATTTAAGATCCGATCAGCGGTATAAGGTCTTGAGAAGCTTCATATTATGTGTATCGACTTGCATGTATGGTTGAATTCAGTTACCGGATGATTCGGTGTTGAATTGGAGGAAGAAATCTAGTTTTGGAAGCTTAAGTGGTGAGAATTTGACAGGAATTTGACTTTTGTATAAACGGCTCCGGAATGGATTTTGGATGATTTCAACAGCTTCGTATGGTGATTTGGGACTTAGGTGTGCATCCGGATTCGGATTTGGAGGTCCGTAAGGTAATTTGAGGCATTTCGGCGAAAGTTGGAAAAGTTGAAGTTTGGGAAAATGGAGAAGTTCACCCACAGTTGAATTTTGTGATATCGGGTTCGGAATGCGATTCTAGGAGTTGGAGAAGCTCCGTGATGTCATTTGGGACTTGTCTGCAAAATTTCGCGTCATACCGGGTTGAATTGATAGGTTTCGGCACGAGTTTTAGAAGTTGGACGATTGAAAGTTCATAAGTTCGATTCATGGTGCGATTTGTAGTTTCGTCGTGGTTTGATGTGATTCGAGACCTCGAGCGGGTTTGTGTTGGGGTATGAAACTTGTTGGTATGCTTGGACGGGGTCCCGAAGGCCCCCGGTGTGTATCGAACGAGTCGCAGATGATTTTCCATGGTTTTGGGGAGGCTGAGTTCTGGTGTAATCGCACCTGCGGACCCTGGGCGCAGGTGCGATAGTCGCAGGTGCGAAGGAGGAGGCGCATGTGCGAGAGGAGCTGGTCTGGGCAGTCTCCGCAGATGCGGAGAATTGGAGCACATGCGCGGTGCCGCAGGAGCGAATCCTTGGGAGCAGAAGCGGAGCGGAGCGCAGGTGCAGTTGGTCATGCGCACCTGTGGGTGCGCAGATGCGGCTAAGTTGGTCGCAGGTGCGAAGTCCTAGCAGATTCATATAAATTGAGGGCTTGGTCATTTCTTCATATTTTGAGTTTTAAACTTCGGATTTGGGAGCTTCTTTTGGGGTTTTTCAAGCAAATCGATTGGTTAAGTGTTCTTCACCTAGAATCTAACTTATTCCATGATTTATCTTCATTTTTATCATTTAATTTGTGCTTTGGGCTGAGGAAAATGTTGGTTTTTGAAGAAAATTTCTAAAATGAAAAGTCATGATTTGAGGGACCAAATGGTATCGGAATCTGATAAATTTTGTATGGTTGAACTCGCAACAGAATGTGTTGGCCCAAGTAAAGGTGAGTTTTGAAGACTGACAAAGGAACTCAGACATGGACCAGGTCCATCCTAGTGAAGCACAGATATGGTTAACTCAAGCATGTGAGATGCACGTGAAGGAGATAAACTTATCTTAACAGAACTGATATCTCCTGATCCTGATTGAAAAGGTTGCATATTGGATAAGGAGGAGGACTCCTTACTCAAAGAGAACACGGCTTAAGAAAGAGGAGGAGTTAGAGGTTGAGATTAACTAGAACTCTTCCACCAAGGAAGAGTAGCATCAGACTTCTAGTCAATCTCTATTTAGTAACTCCATAAATATCAGTGTAGTTCTCTTTTACAGGTAACGCACATAAACACAAGTTAAACGTGAATTGAGAGCAAAATAGAAAGGCAATTTCGCAAGCAATTCGTGTGTGATTCAAGCGTGCAAACCTGAAGCTACTTAAACCAGATAGAAGAACCAGTTCCAAGTGTCTGTCTTTTATTCTAGTTCAATTGTAGTAGGTGTTTTCATATTGTACCATTCAGGTTTATCTAGAAGCAATTGTATTAGGTACTCAGAGCTTTCAAGTTAGAGTTAACTTGAAGTTGTCGCAACAATTGAGGCTATGTGCTACAACAGGATTAGAGGTAATCCTTAGGTTTTCAAAGAGTTTTGTTAATGCTGTTTTGGCTCAGTGATTCAGTGAAGTGTTGGGAAAAATCCTACTGAGTAGTAGGTCGTGGTTTTTTCACCTTTTGAGCCAGGTGTTTTCCACTTAAAATACTTGTGTTCTTTACTTTCCGCATTTATTATTTCTTCAATAGTAGGTTAAGGAACACGTAGAAGAACCAAGTCCTTCCATAATCAATTTAAGCAAAAAATTGGTCACCACACAAATCACCCCCCCCCCCCCTCTTGTGGTATTGAAGTATAAAACATCAATTGGTATCAGAGCGGGTGCACCACCTGGAAACTGGAAGGACAATCCACTGCTAAACCTCTACTCTTTAATGACCAGTACTACTCCTGGTGGAAAAACAGGATGAGAGATCACATTATCGCAGAGGACTATGAACTCTGGGACATTGTTACCGATGGTCCCCTGGCTACCATGAAGAAGAATGCTAAAGGAGTGGATGTGCCAAAGACTAGAGCTGACTGCACTGCTGAGGACTTGAAGAAGTGGGAAAAGAATGCTAAGGCCAAGAAATGGCTTGTGTGTGGACTAGGTCCAGATGAGTACAGAATAATTCAAAGCGGTACTACTGCTAACGAAATTTGCAACACTTTGCAAGTGGCTAATTAAGGAACTCCTCAAGTGAAGAGATCAAGAGGAACATTGTTGTATTCTCAATATGAGAATTTCACCATAAAGGAAGGAGAAACCATCCAAGAGATGTATACAAGGTTCACAACACTAACAAATGAAGTTAAGTCTCTTGGAAGGATTATCCTTGAAGAAGACAAGGTTGAGAAAATTTTGACAAGGGTTTTGCCAATTACTTGGGAAAGCAAAATCACTACTATTCAAGAATCAAAGGACATTGCCACTCGCAAGTTGGACGAGCTAATTGGAAATCTCACTGCCTATGAACTTAGAAGGCAAACCATGAAGATGGATGCACCCAAGAAGGAAATGAGCCTGGCCCTCAGAATAGTTGATGGCGCAGATCTAGAGGAAGATGAAATGGCTATGATCACGAGGGATTTCAAGAAGTATCTAATGAGAGGAAAGGGTTATTCAAGAGGTGCAACCTTCAACAAACCACGGGTCCCTGAAAAACAGAACAACGAGGGCTGCTACAAATGTGGTAAGACTGACCACATGATCAAAAACTGTCCTTAGTAGGAAACATAATGGAAGAAAGTAAGGGTTGAACGAAGAAAGAGGAAGAAGGAACAGGTTCATCCCAAGAAGAACAAAGGATCAACAAAGGTTATGGTTGCTGCTTGGGGAGAGAGCTCAGATGAGGATTCAGAAACTGAAGATGGAGATGAACAAGCACTGATGGCCATTGGAGAATCCGATGAGGAATCAGAGGTAAGTGTGATTCATCTCAAAGACAAGATTAAATTTTTGTCTAAAGAAAATCTATCTGAGTTATTGCTAGATTTTATTAATGAATATGAGGTCATAAATAGTGAGAAGGAACAACTGTCTAAGGAATGTGTAATCTTGAAAGCTAAGTGCAAAAATCTGGAACTCAAGGCTAGTGAAAGTGATAGTAAAAATGCTGAGTTGAAGAACCAGGTTCTTGGACTTGACACCTCTATGCTAGAGCATAGATCTGAAAATTTAAAACTGAAACTAGGAACAGGTAAAAAGAAAATTGATCATACACATCTCTCCTTAGAAGAAAATCTAGGAAAAATGAAGGATGAGTTGTACAAAAAGGACGAGCGGATAAGAGTCCTAAAAGAAGATCTAAGCAAGGTTAAGCATGAACTAGACAGAATTTGTAAATGGAATAAGTCCTCTGACGCTCTATCATGGCTACAAGAACACCACAGTAGCAATAAGAGAGGACTTAGCTATGGGACCTCTGCATCTAAGTGGGATCCCAAAAGCAAGTACATCACATTGCCTGAGAACAAAATTTGCACACACTGTGGTAAGACTGGTCACTACAAAAGTGAGTGCAGTGCAAAAGAAAAGGCCAGTCAAAAGAACGAAACTTTTGTTCAAGGGAAAAATAGGCTGCCAGGATGGGCTAAAAGGAATTTAATTCACCCATTTGCCTATAGAAAGGGACCCAAACTAGTTTGGGTTCCTAAGACTAACCCCTGATTTCCTTTTGCAGGTCCAAGTGAAGGGGAGCAGACAAATATGGTACATGGATAGTGGCTGCTCAAAGCATATGACTGGAAGCAAGAACCAATTCCTTTCACTTGAGAACCTAAAAGGAGGTAATGTCTCCTTTGGAAATGGTAAGAAAGGTGAGATCATTGGGGTTGGAAAGGTAGGTAAGACAGACTCACATTCCATTGAGAATGTCTACTTGATAGATGGCTTGAAATATAGCCTAATCAGTGTATCACAACTGTGTGACAGAGGTAACTTGGTAGCATTCACCTCTACCAAATGTTTTGTGATAAATCTTACCACTGACAAGATTGTTTTGCAGGGAAAAAGAGTAAACAATATATACATTGTAGATCTGTCCACTCTTTCAAAAAATGAACTCACTTGCTTAAGTGTGTTGGACAATGATCCCCTCCTTTGGCACAAAAGACTTGGACATGCAAGTCTAAGTCAACTCAACAAATTAGTCTCCAAGGACCTGGTGATAGGGCTGCCTAACATCAAGTTCAAGGAAGACAAAGTTTGTGAGGCTTGTGCAAGGGGGAAGCAGGTAAGATCCTCTTTTAAAAGCAAGAAAGTGGTAAGCACGACCAGGTCGATGGAACTGGTTCATATGGATCTCTATGGTCCAATGAGAACATTAAGCAGAGGTGGTAAAAAATATGTGATGGTGCTTGTGGATGATTACTCTAGGTTTACTTGGACATTGTTTTTAACTTCTAAGGATGAAGCATTTGACATGCTTACTTCTTTTGTTAGAAACACTCAGAAATAACTAGGTAATCAACTTGTATCAATTGGGTCTGATCATGGAACTGAATTTGAAAATGCTAAGTTTGCTGAATTTTGTGATGAGCATGGCATAGATCATAATTTCTGCCCCTAGGACTCCACAACAAAATGGAGTAGTTGAAAGAAAGAATAGGACACTTGAAGATATGGCTAGGACTATGCTTCTTTCTAGTAAACTGCCCCATAGCTTCTGGGCAGAAGCTGTAAACACTGCATGTTACACCATTAATAGGTGCATGACTAGACCTCTTGTAGAGAAGACTCCCTATGAGTTACTTAAAGGGAGAAAACCAAATATATCCCATCTTAGGGCATTCGAATACAAGTGCTTCGTGCACAACAATGGAAAGGACTTCCTAGGTAAGTTTGATCCTAGAAGTGATGAGGGAGTATTCTTGGGATATTCTTCACATAGCAAAGCTTATAAAGTGTACAACAAAAGAACTATGTGTGTAGAAGAAAGTGTACATGTAGTTTTTGATGAAACTAACATTCTTTCTGAGAGACAAGAACATGAAAATGAGGCTATTGGGCTGGTAAAGGCTTAAGTGAAGTCACAGCCCAAGCTGAAGCTGCACCAGAAGAAGGAACAGGTGATGGAACAAGTTCTTCCATTCAGGGAAACCTGACAGGGGGAACTGAACAAAGAATAACTCAATCCAACTCCCAATTGTAACCTGTCCATAAGCCTGTTCCTCAACAACAAAACATAGGAAAACATCAAGCAGAAACCAGTTGGTTGTGAAACCTTACAAGTATCAAAGTTCTCATCCCATTGAGAACATAATAACTGACCCAACTTCTGGAATCAAAACTAGATCTCAATTAAAGAACCTGTGTGCTTTTGATGCTTTCCTGTCTCTTATTGAACCTAAAAATGTTGCTGAGGCTTTGCAGGATGCAGACTGGGTAAATGCAATGCAAGATAAACTCAATCAGTTTGAAAGGAGTCAAGTTTGGCATCTAGTTTCAAGACCCAAAGACAGATCAGTAATTGGCACTAAATGGGTCTTCAGAAACAAACTTGATGAAGATGGAACTGTTAAAATGAACAAGGCAAGGTTGGTGGTTCAAGGTTATATCCAAGAGGAGGGCATAGACTATGATGAGACCTTTGCTCTAGTTGCAATATTGGAAGTAATAAGACTTCTCATAGCCTTTGCAGCACACATGGAATTTACTCTTCACCAGATGGATGTCAAGAGTGCTTTCCTAAATGGCTACTTAAAGGAAGAAGTATTTGTCAAACAACCTCCAGGATTTGAAAGAAAGGAGTGTCCGGATTATGTATATAAACTAGGTAAGGCACTCTATGGACTCAAGCAGGCCCCTAGAGCATGGTATGAACGACTATCCAAATTCCTGCTTGAACATGGCTACAAGAGAGGTAAAATTGATAGTACTCTATTCTTGAGGGAAAAAGGTAAGGATATTCTAGTGGTACAAATATATGTTGATGACATAATTTTTGGGGCAACCACTGAAAAACTTAGTAAGGAATTTGCTAAATTAATGGGGAGTGAATTTGAAATGAGTATGATGGGTGAGCTTAACTTCTTCTTAGGCTTACAGATTAAACAAAACTCAAATAGAATCATGATCCATCAACAGAAATATGCAAAAGAGTTGATTAAGAAGTTTAAAATGAACGAATCAAAAGAAATAGACACTCCTATTGCAACAATTAGACATAGATGAACTTGGTTCATCTGTGGATCAGAAGTTGTATAGGGGTATGATTGGTTCGCTTTTGTATCTTACTGCTAGCAGACCTGACATTGTCTTCACTGTAGGGCTTTGTGCTCGATTTCAAGAAAATCCTAAGGAATCCCACTTGACTACTGTTAAGAGGATATTGAGATATTTGAAAGGCACTACTGACCTTTGCCTTTGGTATCGAAAAGGTAGTAACTTTAATCTAGTATATGCTGATGCAGACTGTGCAGGTTTCCTTATGGACAGGAAGAGCACCTTAGGTATGGCACACTTTCTTGGTTCATGTCTGGTGTCAAAGGCCACTAAAAAGCAAAATTCAGTGGCCTTATCTACAGCTGAAGCTGAGTATGTTGCTGCTGCCTCTTGTAGTGCTCAATTGCTGTAGATCAAACAGCAGTTGATGGATTTTGGTATTGAAGTAGCTTGCATCCCTATTTTCTGTGATAACACTAGTGCTATTAGCATGACTAAGAACCCGGTTCATCATAAGAGAACTAAGCACATAGATGTTAGACACCAATTTTTTGAGGGACAACTATGAGAAAGGACTGATTACTATAGAATTTTGTGCTACTGATAAACAGATTGCTGACATCTTCACAAAAGCACTGAGTAGGGAGCACTTTGAAAGGAACATGTTAGAATTAAGGATGATTAAGATCACCTAATGGGACCAGTTAAGAATGCACAATGAAAAAAATTTGAAAAAAATGAATTTTTTTTGGGGGATAGAAAATCTGGAACTTGTTTAAATATCTAGATTAATTTTTGCTCAGTCTCATACTGTAAATAGTATACTCCTGTGACATGTATTGATATGACTCACTGATCTCAAACAAAATTTTCTCTGTTTTGGTATATTGAGGCATGATCAAGAGGATTCTTAGTGAAGAACCTAGTTCATCTGAATAACGAGGTATGTTTTCTACACTCTGCACAATTAGAAATATTAATATTTAATTCATGAGCAGAGTTCTACCTATGTTCAAAAACGTCGGAAATACCTATCTTTTTGAGTTTGAACCAGTTCCGTCTCTATTAGAATCATCACCACATAAAATGCCTATAATCTAGGGAAGCTTAACCGCTCGTTCAACCTGAAATTTCAGGTTGATTGGACTTCTAATTGACTACAAAAAGCTGCCGTTAGACATTAATTAACCCCCTCTCTTTAAAAACCATCATCACCATCACCATCACTGCCACTCTCATAATTCTCTAAAACCGTCGAATTTCTTCTGCTCTCTACTCTTCTCTATTCCAAAACACAATTCAAAAATTTCTCTTCCAAATTAACAAAGATGACCAACCCCCTAGATAACCCAGGCGCTTCTCCACAACCAACCCCTTCTGATTCCTCCACACCTCCTCAACCCAGCACAACCCCCCATCCTAGGAGAAGGCGAGTAAAGATGCTTGCTCGCAAAACTGTGGCTACAGGTGCGCTTTCAAAGAAGTTGAACACAAAATTGAAGGCTAGCCAAGCCCAAGATTCTGAAAACTCAGATGATTCCTTCAAATCTGCGAGTGAGGGGGAAGGAACTAGGTATTCTGATTCTGGGAAGGTTCAAACTCCTCCTTTTGAGGTACGTTCTGTTCTGGTTGAAAATTTGGATAATAGGTTTGTTCTGGTTGGGTCTGTTATGAATGTGGAAACGCCTGAGTCAAGAAGGAGATGAAGTAAAAATAAAAGTGAAAAAGAAAAGGAGAGTGAGGGTGTGAGTAGTGATGTGAGGAGAAGAGGGAGAGAAGTGGCTGATTTTTCACCCACTTCTGAAATGGTTAGACCAACTATCTGTTGGGGCTGAGGATGAAATTGTGGTAGAAAGTAGCAAGAAAACAGGGGGAAGTGGCTCAAGGGAGGCTGCTGAAGGGCTGGTTAATCTAAGTTCACATGCAGATGAACCGGGTTCATCTATTGAGGAGACCCTAGCAGACCTTATGAAGAAAGTGGGTGCAAGTTATAACCCCAAGAAAAGGAGAACCCCAACACCAAAAGCTCCCAGCACTGCAAAAACTACCAAGAAAAGAAAGGCTGCTTCTCCAACAAGTGCTGAGATTTCCCTACCAAAAGGAAGGGCCACAAGGAGTATGTTGAAGCAGAGTTAGAATGAGTTCAAAAAGCTATGGCGGAAAGCAAGAGAGAAAATGGACAAGGGAAAGCTAAGAATGCGGAGCCTGCTGAGGCTATTGATGTGGATNAGAACAAAATTTGCACACACTGTGGTAAGACTGGTCACTACAAAAGTGAGTGCAGTGCAAAAGAAAAGGCCAGTCAAAAGAACGAAACTTTTGTTCAAGGGAAAATAGGCTGCCAGGATGGGCTAAAAGGAATTTAATTCACCCATTTGCCTATAGAAAGGGACCCAAACTAGTTTGGGTTCCTAAGACTAACCCCTGATTTCCTTTTGCAGGTCCAAGTGAAGGGGAGCAGACAAATATGGTACATGGATAGTGGCTGCTCAAAGCATATGACTGGAAGCAAGAACCAATTCCTTTCACTTGAGAACCTAAAAGGAGGTAATGTCTCCTTTGGAAATGGTAACAAAGGTGAGATCATTTGGGTTGGAAAGGTAGGTAAGATAGACTTGCACTCTACCTGATAGATGGCTTGAAATACAACCTAATCAGTGTATTACAACCGTGTGACAGAGGTAACCTGGTGGCATTCACCTCTACCAAATATTTTGTTATAAATCTTACCACTGATAATATTGTTTTGCAGGGAAAAAGAGTAAACAATATATACATTGTGGATCTGTCCACACTTTTAGAAAATGAACTCACTTGCCTAAGTGTGTTGGACAATGATCCCCTCCTTTGGCACAAAAGACTTGGACATGAAAGTCTAAGTCAAGTCAACAAATTAGTCTCCAAGGACCTGGTGATAGGGCTGCCTAACATCAAGTTCAAGGAAGACAAAGTTTGTGAGGCTTGTGCAAGGGGGAAGCAGGTAAGATCCCCTTTTAAATGCAAGAAAGTAATAAGCACGACCAGGTCGATGGAACTGGTTCATATGGATCTCTGTGGTCCAATGAGAACATTAAGCAGATGTGGTAAAAAATATGTGATGGTGCTTGTTGATGATTACTCTAGGTTTACTTGGACATTGTTTTTAACTTCTAAGGATGAAGCATTTGACATGTTTACTTCTTTTGTTAGAAAACCTTAGAAACAACTAGGTAATCAACTTGCATCAATTAGGTCTGATCATGGAATTGAATTTGAAAATGCTAAGTTTGCTGAATTTGTGATGAGCATGGCATAGATCATAATTTTTCTGCCCCTAGGACTCCACAACAAAATGGAGTAGTTGAAAGAAAGAATAGGACACTTGAAGATATGGCTAGGACTATGCTTCTTTCTAGTAAACTGCCTCATAGCTTCTAGGCAGAAGCTGTAAACACTACATGTTACATCATTAATAGGTTCATGACTAGACCTCTTGTAGAGAATACTCTCTATGAGTTACTTAAAGGGAGAAAACCAAATATATCCTATCTTAGGGCATTTGGATCTAAGTGCTTTGTGCACAACAATGGAAAGGACTCCCTAGGTAAGTTTGATCCCAGATGTAATAAGGGAGTATTCTTGGGATATTCTTCACATAGCAAAGCTTATAAAGTGTACAACAAAAGAACTATGTGTGTAGAAGAAAGTGTACATGTAGTTTTTGATGAAACTAACATTCTTTCTGAGAGACAAGAACATGAAGATGAAGCTATTGGGCTGGTACAAGGTTTAAATGAAGTTACAGTCCAAGTTGAAGCTGAACCAGAAGAAGGAACAGGTGATGGAACAGGTTCTTCCATCTAGGGCAACCTGATAGGGGGAACTGAACAAAGAATAACTCAATCTAACTCCCAAATGGGACATGTCCATGAGCCTGTTCCTCAGCAACAAAACATAGGAGAAACATCGATCAGAAACCAGTTGGTTGTGAAACCATACAAGTATCAAAGTTCTCATCCCATTGAGAACATAATTACTGACCCAACTTCTGGAATCAAAACTAGATCTCAATTAAAGAATCTGTGTGCTTTTGATGCTTTCCTATCTCTTATTTAACCTAATAATGAGACATTTGCTCTAGTTGCAAGATTGGAAGAAATAAGACTCCTCATAGCCTTTGCTGCACACATGGAATTCACTCTTCACCAGATGGATGTCAAGAGTGCTTTCCTAAATGGCTACTTAAAGGAAGAAGTATTTGTCAAACAACCTCCAGGGTTTGAAAGCAAGGAGTGTTCAGATCATGTATACAAACTGGACAAGGCACTCTATGGACTGAAGCAGGCTCCTAGAGCATGGTATGAATGACTATCCAAATTCCTGCTTGAACATGGCTACAAGAGAGGTAAAATAGATAGTACTTTATTCTTGAGGGAAAAAGGTAAGGATCTTCTAGTGGTACAAATATATGTTGATGACATAATTTTTGGGGCAAAGACTGAAAAACTTAGTAAGGAATTTGCTAAATAAATGGGGAATGAATTTGAAATGAGTATGATGGGTGAGATTAACTTCTTCTTACGCTTATAGATTAAACAAAACTCAAATGGAACCATGATCCATCAACAGAAATATGCAAAATAGTTGATTAAGAAGTGTAAAATAGACGAATCAAAGGAAATAGACATTCCTATTGCAACAGCCACAAAATTAGACATAGATGAACCTGGTTCATTTGTTGATCAGAAGTTGTATAGGGGTATGATTGGTTCACTTCTGTATCTTACTGCTAGCAGACTTGACATTGTCTTCAGTGTAGGGCTTTGTGATCGATTTCAAGCAAATCCAAAGGAGTCTCACTTGATTGTTGTCAAGAGAATATTGAGATACTTGAAAGGCACTACTAACCTTTGCCTTTGGTATCCAAAAGGTAGTAACTTTAATCTAGTGGGATATGCTGATGCTGACTATGTAGGTTTCCTTGTGGACAGGAAGAGCACCTCAGGTATGTCACACTTTCTTGGTTCATGTCTGGTGTCATGGGCCACTAAAAAGCAAAATTCAGTGGCCTTATCTACTGCTTAAGCTAAGTATGTTGCTGCTGCCTCTTGCTGTGCTCAATTGCTGTGGATCAAACAGCAGTTGATGGATTTTAGTATTGAAGTTGGTTGCATCCCTATTTTTTGTGATAAAACTAGTGCCATTAGTATGACTAAGCACCCGGTTCATCATAAGAGAACTAAGCACATAGATGTTAGACACCATTTCTTAAGGGACAACTATGAGAAAGGACTGATCACTATAGAATTTTGTGCTACTAATAAGTAGATCGCTGACATTTTTACAAAAGCACTGAGTAGAGAAAGCTTTGAAAGGAACATGTTAGAATTAGGGATGATTAAGATCACCTAATGAATCCAGTTCAGAATGCACAATGAAAAAAATGAAAAAAAAATTGTTTTTGGTTAGGAAATCTGGAACTTGTGTAAATATCTAAATTAATTTTTGCTCAGTTTCATACTGTAAATAGTATACTCCTGTGCCATGTGTTGATATGACTCACTGATCTCTAACAAAAAGTTTTCCATTTTTGCAAATTGAGGCATGATCAAGAGGATTCTTAGTGAAGAACCTGGTCATCAGTACTGGTTCATCTGAATAATGAGGTATGTTTTCTACACTCTGCACAATTAGAAATATTAATATTTAATTCATGAGCAGAGTCCTACCTATGTTCAAAAACTTCAAAAAGACCTATCCTTTTGATTTTGAACCAGTTCCATTTCAATTAGACTCCTCGCCGTATAAAAATGCCTAGAATCTAGGGAAGCTTAACCGCCCGTTTCAACATGAAAATTTCAGAGTGATTGGATTTCTAATTGACTACAAAAAGCTGCCGTTGGACATTAATTAACCCTCTCCCTTTCAAATCCATCATCATCACCACTGCCACTCCTATAATTCTCAAAACCCTAAAAAAAATTCTGTTCTCTACTCTTCTCTCTTCCAAAACTAAATTCAAAAATTTCTCCTCCAGAATTAGCGAAGATGACCAACCCCCAAGATAACCCAGGCACTCCTCCACAACCTACCCCCTCTGATTCCTCCACTACTCCTAAACCCAACACAACCCCCCAACCTAGGAGAAGGCGAGTGAAGATGCTTGCTCGTAAAACTGTGGGTACAGGTGCGTTTTCAAGGAAACTAAATGCAAAATTAAAGGCTAGTCAAGCCCAACATTCTGAAAACTCCGATGACTCTTTCAAGTCTGCGAGTGAGTGGGAAGGAACTGGGTCTTCTGATTCTGAGATGGCGCAAAATCCCCCTTCTGAGGTAGGTTCTGTTCTAGTTGAAAACTTGGACAATCGTTTTGTTTTGGTTGGGTCTGTTATGAATGTGGAAACGCCTGAATCAAGAAGGAGAGGAGGTAAAAATAAAAGCAAAAAAGAAAAAGAGAGTGAGGATGTGAGTAGTGATGTGAGGGGAAAAGGGAAAGAAGTGGCTGAACCTTCACCCACTTCTGAAATGGTTGGACTGGCCATCTGTGGGGCTGAGCATGAAAAGGTGGTAGAGAGTAGCAAGAAAATAGGGGGAAGTGGCTCAGGGGAGGCTGCTGAAGGGCTGGTCAATCTAAGTTCACATGCAGATGAACCAGGTTCATCTATTGAGAAGACCCTAGCAGACCTTCTGAAGAAGTGGGTGCAAGCTATAACCCCAAAAAAAGGAGAACTCCAACACCAAAAGCTCCTAGCACTACAAAAACTACCAAGAAAAGGAAGGCTACTTCTCCAACAACTGCTGATATTCCTATACCAAAAGGAAGAGCCACAAGGAGTAAGTTGAAGCAGAGTGAGGATGAGTTACAAAAGGATATGGAAGAAAGCAAGAAGAAAAGAATGGACAAAGGGAAAGCTAAGGTTGCAAATTCTGTTGAGGCTGTTGATATGGATGAGATGGACCCGGTCCATCAGGGTTAACATGTGACTGTGGAGGTGCAGACCCCTAAGACCAAGAAGACCAAAACTTCCTCCAAGAAGTCTTCATCTGTATCTAAGACTATTGAACCCTCTTTGGCTAAAAGGACAAGGTGTGTTGTGAAAGCCAAGCAAGTTAAAATCACTGAGGAGGAAGATTGGAGTGGTGAAGAAGAGAGTAAATCTGATAATGAACAAGACAAGCTGGCCAAGTTTGGCAAACGAACCATCTTGAAGGGTAGACTTTTGAAGGATTTGGAGGAACCAGGGATGGTTCGACTGGTTGATGCTCTAGCTGTTCAGGGATGGAAGGACATGGTCCTTCAATTGGATGGCAGGCTGACAAGGAATGAGATTATTGAGTTCATGGCAAATGCAGAGGTCAAGGATGGCAGAGTTAGCATCCAGGTAAAAGGGGTTCAAGCGTCTTTTGATGCTAAAAGGCTGGGTGAAGACATTCCTTCTAAAGGGTATGATGACTACACAAGGCAAAGATGGCCAAGTTTGGACTCCCATCCTACTGCCCTTGCCATTACTAGGAAGTTCTGTGATAGCACAGAAGTGAATGAGGCCAAGGTCGTGTATAAGAGTGAAATGAAGCCATGCCACAAAGTCCTGTTTGAATTTGTCAACAAGTGTTTGTTGCCTAGGCAGGAAACAAGACACATTGCTAACTACATGGATTTGTTTTTGATGGAGTGTCTTGAAAGTGGGAGGCAGATCAACTGGTTTTATTCTCCTTATGGTTTTATTCTCACTACTTATGGTTTTATTCTCACCACTGTTCTTGCTCGTTGTAAGGTGCCACTGAAGAAGTGGGAGATGGCCACAAGCAAAGACCATTTGGGAATCAATACTCTGATTGCTTGTGATTATGAGGTCAATGCCATTCCCAATGAACCTGGTTCATCTAAAAAGAAACCTATCAATAGCAAGGTCAGAGCTCTATTGCAGGAGAGTAGGGCAAACGATACTGAGATAGCAAGGCTGACGACTCGTTTGGCAGGGGTTGAATCTGAGAGAGATGCTCTCAGAACTAAGCTCACAAAGGAAAAGGAGAAGAATGATGGCATTCTTCAAGACATGCTGCACCTTCTCCAAGCCAAAGCCCAACCCTCTAGTTCTTCCAAGCCTTAATTGCCTTAGCCTTCAATTCCTGAACCTTGTCCAGACCTTTCAGTGACCCAGATCATTTTTTTCTTGTTTTGCTCATGTTTTAACTGTTTTTGTTTCTTTTTGTGGATTGTGGCAAAATCATATTCTCTATCAATGAAGTTTGCTGTTTTTGCTCTTGTTGACTGTTTATTTTTCCTTGATAGTCTGAATATGTGTAGTTGATTACTGATGATTAATCCATGAATGCATTTGCAGTTGCCCCAGAGGCCATGAGTAATTTTTAAAATCTGGAAATCACACTTTGTTTATGCAACTTTTCGATGATGCCAAAAAGGGGAAAAGATATTGTGCTTTGTATTCTGGATAGTGATGTTTATAACCTAATGAACCTGATCCTTGATGATAAGTGAAAAATTTCTAACTTTGCATTGATGATTGTGCTGAGTTTTGACAGGGCCTAAGTGTATGAAAAAGCACAGAGTTTGTCATCATCAAAAAGGGGGAATTTGTTGGACCAAGTAAAGGTGAGTTTTGAAGACTAACAAAGGAACTCAGACATGGACCAGGTCCATCTTAGTGAAGCACAGATATGGTTAACTCAAGCATGTGAAGTAGATAAACTTCACTTAATAGAAGTGATATCTCCTGATTCTAATCGAAAAGGTTGCATATTGGATAAGGAGAAGGACTCCTTACTCAAAGAGAACAGGCTTAAGAAAGAGGAAGAGTTAGAGGTTGAGATTAACTAGAACTCTTCACCAAGGAAGAGTAGCATCAGACTTCTAGTCAATCTCTATTTACTAACTCCATAAATATCAGTGTTGTTGTCTTTTACAGGTAACGCACATAAACATAAGTTAAACATGAATTGAGAGCAAAATAGCAAGGCAAATTTGCAAGCAATTCGTGTGTGATTCAAGCGTGCAAACCTGAAGCTACTTGAACCAGATAGAAGAACCAGTTCCAAGTGTCTCTCTTTATTCTAGTTCAAATGTAGTAGGTGTTTTCATATTGTACCTTTCAGCTTTATCTAGAAGAAATTGTATTAGGTACTCAGATCTTTCAAGTTAGAGTTAACTTGAAGTTGTCGCAACAGTTGAGGCTGTGTGCTACAACGAGATTAGAGGTAATCCTTAGGTTTACAAAGAGTTTTGTAAATGCTGTTTTGGCTCAGTGATTTAGTGAAGTGTTGGGAAAAATCCTACTGAATAGTAGGTCGTGGTGTTTTTACCTTTTGAGCCAGGTGTTTTCCACGTAAAATACTTGTGTTCTTTACTTTTCGCATTTATTATTTCTTCAATAGTAGGTTAAGGAACACGTAGAAGAATCAGGTCCTTCCATAATCAGTTTAAGCGAAAAATTGGTCACCACACAAATTAAAATTTATGTGTGGTATTGAAGTATAAAATATCAGAATGGGTATTCGATTTTTGTAAAATTTATCGGGTTCCGAGGTGAGGGCCCGAAGGTCGACTTTTGGACCGATTTTTGGATTTTGTTAAATATTGAGACTTTATTATCCGAGTAGTTTCTTATGAGTTTTATTTGTGTTTTGAAGTTAATTTGGTTAGATTTGAGCCGTCCGTAGATCTTTTCACCTGAGAAGT
This sequence comes from Nicotiana attenuata, assembly GCF_001879085.1. Lineage (NCBI taxonomy): Eukaryota > Viridiplantae > Streptophyta > Magnoliopsida > Solanales > Solanaceae > Nicotiana > Nicotiana attenuata. Next base: position 462,098 of record NW_017670434.1, read on the forward strand.
GAATTTTAGAGTATCGGTTTGTCGTCTTTGAGGTAAGTATCTTGCCTAACCCTGTGGGGGGGAGGGGGGACTTCCCCTTACGATTTGAGTCTTCTATGTTGATTGTAGTTCATGTACACGAGGTGGCGAGTGCGTGCTCGGACTTATTTGTGGATAGTTGGCCTGTTAGGGTTCTTATGTCCTTATTTTCACTATGTTACCTCTTCTACCGTCATGCTATATTTTTCATAAACTGCCTATCTTTAATTGAAATTATTATTATCTCATCCTATAATTATTTAGCCTTAATTGGAGTTATGATTATCTTTTGCTGCTTACCCTTATTTGAATTATTGAATATCTCTCATAATTTCTCAACCTCAAAAGGAGTTTAGATAACCTATATCTAGGTCAACTTGCTTTTATTTGGAACTATTTGACTCGTGTTGGATTTTTATTGTTGTCTTGAATATTGTGGATTCGTTGCTACGCTTTTTTTTTGTTTTTTTCCCTGGTTAAGCTGTTCTCTTTATGCCTAGCATTCTTTATCGAGATTATTCCATGTGAACGAGTTCTACCGTTTCTTTATGATTTAAAGTTCTTGTATTGATTTACTCGTCGTACTTTGTATTATTGTCGTTGTTGCTTTGTACTTGTTGTGGTGATGTACGAGTTTTCTGCCGTGCTATAATGGTTGTCTTTGTTGGTTACACTGTATATTTATGTTGGGACTACGGACGTATTTTGGAAGATCCCCATGTACTGTATATTTATTTTGGGACTACGGACGCATTCCGGGAGATCCCCCTGTACTGCATATTTATTTTGGGACTACGGACGTATTCCGCGAGATCCTCGAGCACTTCATACTTATTTTGGGACTACAGACGTATTCCGGGAGATCCCCCTGTATTGCATAATAAATTCGGAACTACAGGACGGGATCCCGATAGATTCCCCTATTGATATATATGTGTTCGGAGCTGTTAATCTTCTATACTTAGGTGTCACAGGGTGACCTATACTCGAAGGATATTTACTTGAAAAGTTGTATTTGAAAAACATTCATCTTGAAGAAACTATGTTTGAAAGACATTTATTGGAAAAGTTGTATTTGAAAAGCATTCATCTTGAAGAAACTATGTTTGAAAAACATTTATTTGAAAAGTAATTATCTCGAAAGAACTATGTTCGAAGGATATTTATTTGAAAATTTTATATTCGAAGGAAGTATATTTCAAAAGAATTTCAACAACATTTGGAAAAACCCATGTAGGTTTATATCGATGATATGTTAGTCAATTCACAACAGGAGGGGAATCATATTCAACATCTGTCAGATACGTTTCAGATTCTCCGCAAATTCAATATGAAGTTAAATCTCGAGAAATGTGCATTTGGCGTGATGTGAGGTAAGTTCTTAGGTTTCCTTGTTTCTAACCGTGGAATTGAATTAAATCCAGCACATATTAAAGCTATTGAAGAGATAACGGATCTACTTACAAGCAAAAAAGGAGTGCAGAAGTTAACAGGTAGGATAGCAGCAATGGGAAGATTTATTTCTAAATCTTCGGAGAAAAGCTTTAAGTTCTTTTTAGCGTTAAAAAAGCAAAGTCAATTTGAATGGACTGAAGAATGTCAACAAGCGCTTAAAAACTTAAAAGCGTACTTGTCAAACCCACCATTGCTGGCTAAACCAAAGGACGGAGAAAGGCTACTCATCTACCTCGCTGTTTCAGAAGTGGCGGTAAGTTCTGTATTAGTTCGGGAGGACAAAGGTAAACAATCTCCGATTTGTTATGTTAGCAAGTCTTTATTGGATGCTGAAACTCGATATCCTCATTTAGGAAAACTTGCTTTAGCATTAATATGGCATCTAGAAAATTAAGGCCTTATTTTCAATGTCACCATATTTTTGTGGTGACCGCCTACCCCTTACGTAATATATTGCATAAGCAAGAGTTATCAGGAAGGTTAGCCCAATGGGCCATACAACAAAGTGAATATGACATCACATACCAACCTAGAACTGGAATAAAATCACAGGTTTTAGCAAATTTCGTGGCAGACTTTAGCCCAGAGATCGTAACAGAAGAAGAAAAAGAACTACAGGTATTAAACGCGTCTAATCCAAGTACTTGGACCCTGTTTACCGATGGCTCTTCAAATGTAAAAGGAGTGGTTTTAGGCATTGTCCTAATCCCACCTGCGGGAGAGACTATATGGAAAGTCATAAAATGCCATCCTATTTCTAATAATGAAGCGGAATATGAAGTTGTGATTGCAAGTTTAGAATTGGCACGAGAGCTCGGAATAGAGCAGGTCATAATCAAAAGCGTAGCTCGTAGTTAACCAAATGTAGGGGACTTATATAGCTAGAGAGGCAAGGATTAGTATTTGGAAAAGGCACGAGATTTCATTAGACAATTCCAAACTTGGAAACTCGTGCAGATACCGAGAGACAAGAATGTCGAAGCAGACGTGTTGGCTAATCTTGCATCCGCTGCAGAAGTGACAAATGAAGAAAATGCTTTTGTAATACATTTGTCTCATTAGGCACTTGACCAAGATAAAAACATGGTAAATTTCAATAATTTAACCTGGAATTGAAGAAACGAGATCATCAATTTTTTGCAGTACGAAATACTACCTGAAGATAAGAAAAAGGCTTAAGCACTTCGTCCAAAGGCTGCCCGTTATTGTTTCGATCGAGGCAATTTATATCGAAAAATGTTCGGTGGTCCTTTAGCAAGGTGTCTCGGACCCTCTCAAACGGAGTATGTGATGAGAGAAGTACATCAAGGACATTGTGGAAGTCACGCAGGAGGAAGATACCTGGTAAAAACTCTAATTAGAGCAGGGTATTACTGGCCGAAAATGGAAGAAGCAGAAACTTTTGTGGCCAAATGTGACAAGTTCCAAAGATATGGTAACAACATGCATCGACCAGCAGAGTTATAACATCCGGTTGTTGCACCGTGGCCTTTTATGAACCGGGGGATGGATATCGTGGGTCCACTACCACAAGCCAAAGGAAAGGTATGATTTTTATTAGTACTCACTGATTATTTTACTAAGTGGGTAGAAGAAGGTGCCTTCAAACAGGTACGAGAAAAAGAGGTCAGAGACTTCATTTGGCGAAACATCATATGTCGGTTTGGGGTTCCAAAAGAAATTGTGTGCGATAATGGCCCGCAATTCGTAGGTGCGCAAATCATAAAATTCTTTCAGAGTTGGCAAATTAAAAGGATTACTTCAATACCTTATCATCCTGTGGCCAATGGACAAGCTGAATCAACAAATAAAGTTATTATTAATAACATGAAGAAAAGACTAGAAAGTCAAAAGGTAAGTGGCTAGAAGTGCTACCTGGAGTCTTGTGGGCTTATCGAACAACTTCAAAAACAAGTAGGGGAGAGACACCATTTTCACTTGTGTACGGTGCTGAAGCCTTAATTCCATATGAAATAGGAGAGCCAAGTACGAGATACACCCTAGCAACCGAAGAGTCAAATGAGTAAGAGATGCAAGTAAATCTCGATTTGCTTGAAAAAAGGAGAGAAACAAATTTAATAATGATGGCTACGCAGAAACAAATTATTGAGCGATATTACAATCGAAAAGCTCATCTTAGGTACTTCAATATTGGGGACTACGTACTCAAGAAAGTTTTTCAATCCACAAGAGCAGCCAATGCAGGGAAGTAGTCCAAATTGGGAAGGACCTTACAAGGTTCGAGGTATCGCTGGAAAAGGTACATATGAGTTGGAAACCATGGATGGCAAGGTTCTAACCTCGAGTTGGAATGTTGTTCATCTCTTCTTCATGATAAAGATTCCTTTCCTTTATGGGTGCCAGTCCATAGGGTTAATTACGATTTTTATTTTGTACAGTTAAAATTATACTAACAATTTTAGATGATAGGCAAAAAGCTAGCTCATACCAAATGATGATATTAGACCTGAAAGACACGCGGAAGTAACATAATTCTCGGTCTAGGGTTACAACCTTTCTGATGGAAATATAAGGGGTTAAGCAATCATCATCTAAATTATACCTCCGAGTCCCGTATATTTTTCCTTTTCAGGAAAAGGACCGCATGGAAGGAATAACCAAGTGCTCGAGATTTCTTAGTTCAAAGCTTTAACACTAGAGGGACTATATATATATGAGGAAGGCAAAGAAGACCGGAACAATCAGAATTCAAGTCAAGCCTAAAAGTCTAGTCTACCCAACGAATCGAAAGTTCAGAGCGAAGTCACGAGCAAAAAATGCAGGCCTGGTTCAAAACCTATGAAGAATACACTTGTGGATGCAAATTCCAAAATTTTACGGATGTATAGGTTAAAGGCAGTATTTAGTCATGGGTTGCCAAGATATACCCTCGAATTTTTTTACAAATCTGTTGTAAAGAAAACAGTTATGAAAAAGTTATAGGTGATACTCAAATACATGTAAAATATTATTTAGTTTGAAAGTTCAAATGAGACAAAAACTTTCCTCAAAGTTATTCCAAGAAACATGTGTGTTCCTATTTCTTCCTTCGCATGGTTACACCATTATGAAGTTGAGACGTCTTCTTCATTAAGTGTCGTATATAAAATGTCCCTCTTTATAATTCGTGCTTGTTCAAAAAGTCACGAAATTAGCAAAGCATTTTTAAATGCAGAAGTTATAATAACAAAGGGTAAAAAAAACCAAACATTCAAGCTAAGTGGAAAATAAAGCCCCAAACTTATAAAGAAAAAGGCAAGGGCAAACCACTAAGAGAGTAAAACAAAAACTCAAAATAAAGATGTCATGAAAGTTGGACAAAAAACTTTATAATATCATGATATCTTGGTTAAAACTATGTGACGACCTGGCCCGTTGTCACGTGAGTTACCGCCCTATTTTCCCCGTTTCTGCTTCTTCATGCTTCATTATAAGAGTCTTGTGTGAACGAGTTGATTTGGATTGGTTTAAGAAGGAAATGAGACACTTAGTCTCTTTAAGGAAGGTTTGTTTTGGAAAAAGTCAACCGGATGTTGACTTATGAGTTAGAGGGCTCGGAAGTGATTTCCGGTGTTTCAGTTAGCTTCGGGGATGAATTGTGACTTAGGAGCGTGATCGGAATTGATTTTGGAGGTCCGGTGTAGAATTAGGCTTGAATTGGCGAAGTTAGTATTTTGGCGAATTTCGGTTGATAGGTGAGATTTTGATTCGGCGGTCGGAATGGAATTCCGAGAGTTGCTGTAGCTTCGTTAGGTGATTTGGGATGTGTGTGCAAAATTTTAGGTCATTCGGAGGTGTTTTGGTCGGGTTTTTGATCAAATGCGTAATTCGGAAGTTTTAGAAGAACTTAGGCTTGAATTCGATGTAATTTGATGGTTTTGGTGTTGTTTGTGGTGTTTTGATGGTTGGAGCAAGTTTGAATGATGTTTTAGGATGGGTTGGAACTTTTGGTTGAGGCCCCGGGGGCCTCGGGATGATTTCGGATGGTCATCGGGATGATTTTGGACTTGGTGATTGCTAAAGAATTGCTGATATCTGGTATTTTCGCATCTGCGGAAGAGGGGCCGCAGATGCGGTCGCGCAGATGTGAAGATTAGGGGCACAGATGTGAGAGTTGGCCAATGGGAGGATTTTCGCAGAAGCGGATTAATTCCGCAGGTGCGGTGTCCGCAGGTGCGGACATTGACCGCAGAAGCGGTCCGCACGCTTTAGAGGAGTTCCGCAGGAGCGGATGGTTGGCCGCATAAGCGGTGTCCGCAGAAGCAGGACCTGACCGCAGAAGCGGTCCTGGACGTTATAGTTGTTTCCGCAGAAGCGGTAGTCGCATATGCGGTAAGGTAACCGCAGATGCAAAAATGCCTGTTCAGAGAAGGATTTTAAAAGCTCATTTTGTTCCGCGAGCTAAGGGTTATTTCTACCATTTTTTGATCGACCTTGAGAGCTTTTGGGCAGAAACTGAAGGGGATTTCGACTAGGTGTGATTGGAGGTGAGTTCCTTGACCTTAATACATGATTTAATAGTGGAATTAACATAGAAATTTGTGAAAATTCATCAAAAGAGGGTAAAGCTAGGGCTTGGAAATTTGGTATTTCAAAGTGGAATTTGAATGGCCATTTGAGCTCGGATTTGAGAGTTTTTGGTATGTATAGACTCGTGGAGAGATAAGGAATCCGATGATGTTAATTTTCTGATTTTTCGAGAAGTGGGCCCAAGGCTCGGGTTTTACAAATTTCGTGAATTTCGATATTTTTCGAGTCTTTTCGATTGGGTTATGTTCCCTTAGCCTATTGTATCGTAGTCGTTGTGGTTTTGACCAGATTCGACGCGCGAGGAGGTCGATTTGCCAGGCAAGGGCATAGCGAGCTAGGATTTTGGCCGACTTAAGGTGAGTAACGATAGTAAATGATATCTTGAGGGTTTGAAACCCCGGATTTGCACAACGTAGTGCTATATTGAGGTGAAACACGCACTTAATGGCGAGTGCGGGGTTGTTTACTACTGGGGATTGTGACTTGGTCCGTCCCGTTTGATATTTTACCACGTTTTTGGCTAAGCTGTTTTGTTTATCATCATGATTTGGGCTAGTTGCCATGTTTGGGGCCTCATGCCGACTTGTAGAACCCTTAGGGGCAATATGACTGATTTTCCTCACTTTACTTANAAGTGTTAATCCTAAATGAGGGAAATATGTGGGCTGAGATCCCTACCTTATATTATTGTGTCCTAAAATGACTGAGAGGGGTTGAGGACCCAACAGTGAGGATGTTTTTTATATATATATATATATATATATATATATATATATATATATATATATATATATATATATATATATATATATATATATATATATTATTGATCGGGCTGCACGCCGCAGCGGTTACTATGTGAGACTATTCTGAGAGTGAGCCCGAGGGGCTGTTACTGTACTGAGTGGTTGATACTGGGCCCGAGGGGCAGTTTTACTATTTACTGCTTATTAGTTGTTTTACCTGATTGACCTGCCTTTAAAACTGAGATTTCATTCGATTTTCACTGATTTTACTGCTTTACGTGAATTACTCCGTGATATAGGACTACCTTGTGCTGTTATGTGTTTTCTTATCCTCTGTTATTATTTATTATTATTACTCACTGGGTCGGAGTACTCACATTACTCCCTGCACCATGTGTGCAGATTCAGGCATAGCAGAGTCCGTTCCTGAGCACTGATATCCTTTTCCAGATCAGGCAGCGAGATCGGAGCATCGAGGTAGTTGTTGGCGTCCGCAGCCCCCCCCCCCCCTGACTCCCCTATTTTATGCTATTTTAGTTATTCTAGACTTTTGTATCAGATATTCTGTTTAGTAGACTTATAGCAACTCTGTAGTAGCTCATAACTTGTGACACCGCGGTTTGGGCTGTGTCGGGTTGGTTTCCTTCTCATTATCGTTGTTTTCCGCATTGTGATTGTTTAAATACGCGTTTTGGACTTATAAATGTTAAGTAACTGTTAAATAAGAGGTGTTAGAGTGTTCTGGCTGGCCTTGTCTTCACGAGAGGCGCCATCACGGCCGGGTTTGGGATTTGGGCCATGATAAGTTGGTATCAGAGCCTAGGTCACTAGGTCTCGCGAGTCATGAGCTGGTTTAGTTGAGTCCCGCGGATCGGTACGGAGACGTCTGTACTTATCCTCGAGAGGCTGCAGAACCTTTTGGAAAACTTCACATTCTTGAAATTCTTGTCGTGCGAACTTGTTGATCCGAGTACTAAACTTCTTTTTAATCTATTCTCTCACAGATGGTGAGGACACGAGCTACCAGACGTGGCGGACAACCCCCAGTGCCACCTTCTGAGAACACCAGAGGCCGTGGACACGGGCGTGGTCGTGGCAGAGGTAGAGTAGCGAGGGCAACATCTGTTGATCCACCAGCTGCCCCGGCTCCGGATCAGGCTCCAGCAGTACCAGATAAGGCACCGGCTGTGCCCATAGTGATTCCTGGCCTTCAGGAGACATTAGCTCAGATCTTGACAGTGTGCACGGGCCTGACTCAGGTGGTTTCAGCCACTACAGCAGCAGCAGCTACTTCACAGGCCGGGGGAGACAATCAGACCCCCACTGCTTGCACACCTGAGCAGGGAGTGCAGGGATTACAGACTCCAGAGGCACCTCCAGCTCAACCAGTTGTGCCAGTACAGGAGTTCAGAGTTCCAGCTATGCCTGAGGATGAGAAGCGTCTTCTTGAGATGTTTGGTAGGCTCCAGCCTCCGACATTTAGTGGGGCCGAGGGCGAGGATGCCCGGGGTTATCTCGACAGATGTCAGCAGATGCTTCGTACGGCGGGGATTCTTGAGTCCAGTGGTGTGGCTTTTACTACTTTTCAGTTTACTGGAGCTGCCTTCACTTGGTGGGAGGCGTATGAGCGGCGTAGGCTGGCTGGTGCAGCACCTTTGACTTGGCAGGACTTCTCCACTCTCTTCTTGGAGAAGTATGTACCGCAGTCCCCGCAGAGAAGAGCTGCGCAGACAGTTTCAGTGGCTACGAGAGGGAGATATGACAGTGTCCCAGTATGAGATGAGATTTTCAGAGTTGGCTCGGCATGCAGTTTGGCTGGTTCCGACAGATCGTGAGCGTATCCGGAGGTTTGTTGATGGTCTCAACTACCCTCTTCGTGTTCTTATAACTAGGGAGCGAGTGTTGGGTGCCACATTCGAGGAGGTGGTTAATATAGCCCGAGAGATTGAGGCGGTTCGCCGTCAGGATCGAGATGAGAGGGAGGCCAAGAGACCTCGAGGTTATGGTAGTTACAGTAGTGCTCTTTCGAGGGGCTAGTTCCAGCAGGGTCGGGGTCGTTCTTTCAGACCCGCTCAATCAGCCCGTCCCGAGTATTGCGGGGCATCTTCAGGTCGTGGATACCATGGTTCTCAGCAGAGTCAGCCATCTCTCTGCGCTCTTCCAGCACAGAGTTCATCTCGTGCTCCATCTGCTCAGGGTTCTTCCAGGCCGAGTGCATCAGTTAGTCACTCCAGCGTGAGGGGTTCCCATCAGTCCCAGTTCCCAGCACCCGGAAGTTGCTATGAGTGTGGAGAGTTCGGGCATATGCGGAGGGAGTGCCCTCGTCGTGCTGCTAGCTCATCTCAGCAGAGGGGTCAGCCCTCATCTTCTGGTCCAGTCTCCTCAGCACCCGCCCCGCCAGCTAGGGGTGAGGGTCAGGCAGCCAGGGGTCGCCCCAGAGGTGGTAGTCGATCGGGCGGTGGTCAGGCTCGTTTTTATGCTCTTCAGGGCAGGACAGATGCTATTGCTTCGGATGTTGTTATTACAGGTATTATTTCAGTCTGCCACAGAGATGCCTCAGTCTTATTTGATCCCGGTTCCACCTATTCCTATGTGTCCTCATATTTTGCTCATCATTTGGGTACGACCCGAGGGTGTCTTGCTTTACCTGTGTATGTATCTACCCCGGTGGGCGATACTGTTGTTGTAGACCATGTATACCGGTGATGTTTGGTTACTATTGGGGGTCTGGAGACCCGAGTTGATCTGTTGCTATTGAGCATGGTAGATTTTGATGTTATTTTAGGCATGGGCTGGTTATCTCCGTGTCATTCTATCCTAGACTGTCATGCTAAGACAGTCACTCTGGCTATACCGGGCGTACCGAGGATCGAGTGGCGTGGTATGACTGACTATGTTCCTAGCAGGGTGATTTCATTCTTAAAGGCCCAGCGTATGGTTGGGAAGGGTTGCCTTTCCTATTTGGCGTTCATGAGGGATGTTGGAGCCGAGACTCCTAGCATTGATTTTGTTCCAGTTGTGAGGGAGTTTCCCGATGTTTTCCCTGCAGACCTGTCGGGCATGCCCCGGAAAGGGATATTGATTTTGGTATTGACCTGGTGCCGGGCACCCAACCCATTTCCATTTCGCCATATCATATGGCACCAGCGGAGTTGAAAGAATTGAAGGATCAGCTTCAGGAACTCCTAGATAAGGGGTTCATTCGGCCTAGTGTGTCACCGTGGGGTGCACCGGTTCTGTTTGTGAAGAAGAAGGATGGCACCATGAGGATGCGCATTAACTACAGGCAATTGAACAAAGTAACAATGAAGAACAAGTATCCCTTGCCTCGTATTAATGATTTGTTTGACCAGCTTCAGGGAGCGAGAGTGTTCTCCAAGATTGATCTCCGTTCGGGCTATCACCAGTTGAAGATCAGGGATTCAGATATTATTAAGACTACTTTCAGGACTAGATATGGGCACTATGAGTTTCTTGTTATGTCTTTTGGCCTGACCAATGCCCCAGCAGTGTTCATGCATTTGATGAACAGTCGTATCTGGATTCATTCGTTATTGGTTTCATTGATGATATTCTTGTGTACTCGCGTAGTCAGGAGGAGCACGTACAGCATTTGCGAGTTGTATTACGGAGATTGAGGGAGGAGAAGCTTTATGCAAAGTTCTCCAAGTGTGAGTTTTGGAGGGTATTCAGGTCGACCCGAAGAAGATAGAGGCGGTTCAGAGTTGGCCTAGACCGACCTCAGCCACAGAGATTCGTAGTTTCCTTGGGTTGGCAGGTTATTATCGCCGGTTTGTTCAGGGATTTTCCTCTATTGCATCGCCCTTGACCAAGTTGACTCAGAAGGGTGCTCCATTTGTATGGTCGGACGAGTGCGAGGAGAGCTTTCTGAAGCTCAAGACAGCTTTGACCACGGCTCCAGTGTTGGTTTTGCCATCAGCTTCAGGTTCTTATACGGTATATTGTGATGCTTCGAGAGTTGGGATTGGATGTGCGTTGATGCAGGAGGGTAGAGTTACTGCATATGCTTCTCGTCAGTTGAAACCCCACGAGAAGAACTACCCTGTTCATGATTTGGAGTTGGCTGCTATAGTTCATGCTTTGATGATTTGGAGGCACTACTTGTATGGCGTATCTTGTGAGGTATTCACCGATCATCGCAGTCTTCAGCATTTGTTCAAGCAAAAGGATCTTAATTTGAGGCAGCGGAGGTGGCTAGAGTTACTTAAGGATATTACCATTCTATATCACCCGGGGAAGGCCAATGTAATGGCCGATGCTTTGAGCCGAAAGGCAGTTAGTATGGGGAGTTTGGCGTATATTCCAGTTTGGGAGAGGCCCTTTGCAGTTGATGTTCAGGCCTTGGCTAATCGGTTGGTGAGATTAGATATTTCGGAGCCTAGTCGGGTGTTGGCTTGAGTGGTTTCTCGGTCTTCCTTGTATGACCGCATCAGAGAGCGCCAGTATGACGATCCGCATTTGCTTGTCCTTAAGGACAGGGTTCAGCATGATGATGCCAGGGACGTGACCATTGGTGATGATGGTGTGTTGAGGATGCAGGGCCGGATTTGTGTGCCCAATGTAGATGGGCTTCGGGAGCTGATATTGGAGGAGGCCCACAGCTCGCGGTATTCCATTCATCCGGGTGCCGCGAAGATGTATCAAGACTTGAGGCAGCACTATTGGTGGAGGAGGATGAAGAAGGATATTGTAGGGTTTATGGCTCGGTGTCTCAACTATCAACAGGTAAAATATGAGCATCAGAGACCGGGTGGTGTGCTTCAGCGGATGATTATTCCCGAGTGGAAGTGGGAGAGGATTACTATGGATTTCATGAGTGGTCTCCCTCGGACTTTGAAGAAGTTTGATTCGATTTGGGTGATTGTGGATCGGCTGACCAAGTCCGCGCACTTCATTCCAGTATGTACTACCTATTCTTCGGAGCGGCTGGCAGGGATCTTTATCCGGGAGATTGTCCGATTGCATGGGGTTCCAGTGTCTATTATCTCAGATAGGGGTACTCAGTTCACTTCTCAGTTCTGGAGGACTTTTCAGCGGGAGTTGGGTACGCAGGTGGAGTTGAGCACAGCGTTTCATCCTCAAACGGACGGACAGTCCGAATGTACTATTCAGATACTGGAGGACATGTTGCGTGCCTGTGTTATTGATTTTGGAGGTTCTTGGGATGGGTTTTTGCCGCTTGCAGGGTTTGCCTACAACAACAGTTATCAATCGAGCATTCAGATGGCTCCGTATGAGGCGTTGTATGGGAGGCGGTGTAGATCACCTGTTGGTTGGTTCGAGCCCGGTGAGGCTAGGCTATTGGGGACAGAGATGGTTCAGGATGCCTTGGAGAAGGTGAAACTGATTCAGGAGAGGCTTCGTACAGCTCAGTCGCGTCAGAAGAGTTATGCGGACCGGAAGGTTCGAGATGTGTCTTATATGGTTGGTGAGAAGGTCTTGCTGAAGGTTTCGCCCATGAAGGGTGTTATGCGGTTTGGAAAAGAAAGGGAAATTGAATCCGCGGTTCATTGGGCCTTTTGAGGTACTTAGGAGAATTGGAGGGGTGGCTTATGAGCTTGCCTTGCCACCCAGCTTGTCGGGCGTGCATCCGGTATTTCACGTATCCATGCTCCGGAAGTATGTTGGGGACCCGTCCCATGTATTGGACTTCAGCACGGTTCAATTGGATGATGATTTGACTTATGATGTGGAGCCAGCAGCCATTTTGGATCGTCAGGTTCGGAAGTTGAGGTCAAAGGATATTGCTTCAGTGAAAGTGCAGTGGAGAGGTCGGCCCGTGGAGGAGGCTACCTGGGAGACCGAGCGGGAGATGCGGAGCAGATATCCTCACCTGTTTGAGGCTTCAGGTATGTTTCTGGACCCGCTCGAGGACGAGCATTTGTTTTAGTTGGGGAGGATGTGACGACCCGACCCGTCTCCACGTGAGTTACCGCCCCGTTTTCCCCGTTTTCTGCTTCTTCATTCTTCATTATAAGAGTCTTGTGTGAACGAGTTGATTTGGATTGGTTTAAGAAGGAAATGAGACACTTAGTCTCTTTAAGGAAGGTTTGTTTTTGGAAAAAGTCAACTGGATGTTGGCTTATGAGTTAGAGGGCTCGAATGTGATTTCCGGTGTTTCGGTTAGCTTCGGGGGATGATTTGTGACTTAGGAGCGTGATCGGAATTGATTTTGAAGGTCCGGTGTAGAATTAGGCTTGAATTGGCGAAGTTAGTATTTTGGCGAATTCCGTTTGATAGGTGAGATTTTGATTCGAGGGTCGGAATGGAATTCCGAGAGTTGATGTAGCTTCGTTAGGTGATTTGGGGTGTGTGTGCAAAATTTCAGGTCATTCGGAGGTGTTTTGGTCGGGTTTTTGATCAAATGCATAATTCGGAAGATTTAGAAGAACTTAGGCTTGAATTCGATGTAATTTGATGGTTTTGGTGTTGTTTGTGGTGTTTTGATGGTTGGAGCAAGTTTGAATGATGTTTTAGGATGGGTTGGCACTTTTGGTTGAGGCCCCTGGGGCCTCGGGATGATTTCGGATGGTCATCGGGATGATTTTGGACTTGGTGATTGCTGAAGAATTGCTGATATCTGGTATTTCGGCATCTATGGAAGAGGGGCCACAGATGCGGTTCCGCAGATGCGATGATTAGGGGCGCAGATGCTAGAGTTGGCCAATGGGAGGATTTTCGCAGAAGCGGATTAATTCCGCAGGTGCGGTGTCCGCAGGTGCGGACATTGACCGCAGAAGCGGTCCGCACGCTTTAGAGGAGTTCCGTAGGAGCGGATGGTTGACCGCATAAGCGGTGTCCGCAGAAGCGGTCCTGGACGTTATAGTTATTTCTGCAGAAGCGGAGGATGAACTGCAGAAGCGGTAGTCGCATATGCGGTAAGGTCACCGCAGATGTGGAAATGCCTGTTCAGAGAAGGATTTTAAAAGCTCATTTTGTTCCGCGAGCTAAGGGTTATGTCCACCATTTTTCGATCGACCTTGAGAGCTTTTGGGAAGAAACTGAAGGGGATTTCGACTAGGTGTGATTGGAGGTGAGTTCCTTGACCTTAATACATGATTTAATGGTGGAATTAACATAGAAATTTGTGAAAATTCATCAAAAGAGGGTAAACCTAGGGCTTGGAAATTTGGTATTTCAAAGTGGAATTTGAATGGCCATATGGGCTCGGATTTGGGATTTTTTGGTATGTATAGACTCGTGGTGAGATAAGGATTTGGGATTTTCTGATTTTTCGAGAAGTGGGCCCGGGGCTCGGGTTTTGCAAATTTCGTGAATTTCGATATTTTTCGAGTCTTTTCGATTGGGTTATGTTCCCATAGCCTATTGTAACGTATTCGTTGTGGTTTTGACCAGATTCGACGCGCGACGAGGTCGATTTGCGAGGCAAAGGCATAGCGAGCTAGGATTTTGGCCGGCTTGAGGTGAGTAATGATAGTAAATCATATCCTGAGTGTTTGAAACCATAGATTTGCACAACGTAGTGCTATATTGAGGTGAAACACGCGCTTAATGGCGAGCGCGGGGTTGTTTACTACTGGGGATTGTGACTTGGTCCGTTCCGTTTGATATTTTACCACGTTTTTGGCTAAGCTGTTTTGTTTATCAGCATGATTTGGGCTAGTTGCCATGTTTGGGGCATCGTGCCGACTTGTAGAACCCTTAGGGGCATTATGACTGATTTTTCCTCACTTTATTTATTTAAAATCACATCCTCAGTCATGTTTCTAATTGTTTAAAATAATGTGAACCGGTTTCATAAGTGTTAATCCTAAATGAGGGAAATATGTGGGCTGAGATCCCTACCTTATACTATTGTGTCCTAAAATGACTGAGAGGGGTTGAGAACCCAACAGTGAGGATGTTATATATATATATATATATATATATATATATTATGGATCGGGCTGCACGCCGCAGCAAATACTTATATGGATCGGGCTGCACGTTGCAGCAATTGTTTATGTGGATCGGGCTGCGCGCCGCAGCAATATTACGCTTGGGCTGTAGGAGTCCCTCCGGAGTCTGCACACCCCCAGTGAGCGCCGTCGACGAGATATATGGATCGGGCTGCACGCAGCAGCAATATGTGGATCGGGCTGCACGCCGCAGCGGTTACTATGTGAGACTATTCTGAGAGTGAGCCCGAGGGGCTGTTACTGTACTGAGTGGTTGATAGTGGGCCCGAGGGGTAGTTTTATTATTTACTCCTTATTAGTTGTTTTACCTGATTCACCTGCCTTTAAAACTGAGATTTCATTTGATTTTCACTGATTTTACTACTTTACGTGAATTACTGCCTGATATAGAACTGCCTTGTGCTGTTATGCATTTTCTTATCCTCGGTTATTATTTATAATTATTACTCACTGGGTTGGAGTACTCACATTACTCCCTGCACCATGTGTGCAGATTCAGGCATAGCAGAGTCCGTTCCTGAGCACTGATATCCTTTTCTAGATCAGGCAGCAAGATCGGAGCATCGAGGTAGCTGTTGGCATCCGCAGCCCCCCCCCCCTTGACTCCCCTATTTTATGCTATTTTAGTTATTCCAGACTTTTGTATCAGATATTCTGTTTAGTAGACTTATAGCAACTCTGTAGTAGCTCATGACTTGTGACACCCCGGTTTGGGCTGTGTCGGGTTGGTTTCCTTCTGATTATCGTTGTTTTCCGCATTGTGATTGTTTAAATACGCATTTTGGACTTATAAATGTTAAGTAACTGTTAAATAAGAGGTGTTAGAGCGTTCTGGATGGCCTTGTCTTCACGAGAGGTGCCATCATGGCCGGGTTTGGGATTTGGGCCGTGACAAACTAAGTATGAACTTGGTCTTAACCTAATTGTCTTTACAAAAAACCCCGAAACGGACTAGGGGCAAGATCTTTCAAAACATCACCCCAATTGGGACCGGGGGTAAACCTCCAAATGTTCCACCAATACAAAAAAATCAACACTTCAAATTTTCTTAAACTTTCACTAAGGGGCAGAACCAGTAGGGTGAAGAACGGCATCATCAAAAGCAGGAAGAGTAACTTGAACGGAAGGAGATTTAATAGCAGGCTCACCGGCAGTAACTTCATCACCCTCGGGAATGTCAGTCATGGGTGAAGAAAAGCTTTGACTTTGTTGGGTTTTCTTAAAGTTCTCTTTGATCTTTGCAATCTCAGTAGCTAAGTCAAAGTCTTCCCGGCTTGCTTCCACTAAAGTATCATGGCATGTGTTCAAAAAAGCCCAACTTACTTCAACGGCAGCCTTATCCTCAAGAGCTTCGTAATCTCTTTCCCAATGCTCAATCTCATTCCTAAGTTCTTCCTTCTCAGTTAAGGCAGCATCATATGAAGCCTGTAAGGGGGCAAGTGAGTTCTCCAAAAATCGAACTCTGTCAGAAGACACTCAGAGATCTTCTTGAGCTTGGGTGAGCGTATGAACAAGCTCACCAGCGCAAACTTCTTTCTGATTCAATAGGTCCTTCAGACCTCTAATCTCTTCAGTGGCTTTAGAAAGTTATTCAGCAAATGAAGACTCAAGAAGGTTCTTATCTTTCCCCGCCTGATTAGAAGAGGCTCTCTCAACCGCTAGTTCCGCTGCCATATCCTTTACTTGCTGCTCCAAGGTACACTTGTTTTCCTCTAAAACCTCCATTTCAAGTTGAAGACTCTCGTACTGTTCTTTCCAATTATCTGCCTCAGTATGATAGTCATTCATTAACTGCTCTGTATGGACGATCCTTTTCACCATCTCCGTACCTATGAGATTGATCTACATGGAGAGAAAAAGAAATGTGATACTAGTAAAAGAAAAATCGCATAAGAAAAAAAGGGGCGAGGTTTAAACCTTCAAGGATGAATGCACAATATCGTTCATCCACGTTAGAGAGCTATGACTTTCCAGTTTAGACATTCACAACTGGTCCTATCAGTGGTTTCAACCACACGTCAGCCCGGCCTGATTTCTTCAAAAGGTTACCATCTGCAGGAATCTCAATGTTAACTTGTTTCATTGCCCTACTTCCACTAGAAGAACCAATTTCAGCACGGGAAGTTGTGGCAGTAGGAACGAACGAAGAAGTCAAAATAGCCACGGTCGGAGCAGTAGTGACAACAGTAGGCACAAGCAACTGAGGTTCCATTGGAGTAGACACAGGAAAAGAGGCAAGACACTCAGAAATAAAGCCAAAGTTTTCATCATCAAATCCACGAGAAAATAGGTGTTCAGTAGAGTCACGGGGTGCTGCAGGCATCTCTTCATCAGAACTTACTAAAGTAGCACTTTCAGGCTCAAAAATAGAAACAAGACGAGGAGAAGGAGTAGCTTTGTCATCTGAAATGACCCGTCTTCTAGCCCGTGGCTTACAAACCAAAGAGCCTCCATCCCTCTCCTCTTCATCTTCGGAATCCTGTGGCCTATCAGCTTTTCTTTTTTATGAGGAACTCAAGATTATTTCCTGAGCTTTTGCTAGAGAGAGCCTTGAAGCAGTAATTGATTCAGCACTCACACCCCGAATGGGAAACCCTAATAAACGAAAAAGGTTAACCAAGTTCTAAGATAAGAACAAAAATAAAGAAGAGAGTGAAAGAGAAAGTTACCGTGAGTCTTAACTTTCCATCCAAATCTGTTTGAAAGGTATTTCCAGGTCCTTACTTCCATAGGAGCAACTGTTAATAATTTTTCTGCCCAACCACAGAAATCAGTAATCTCCTCGTTCCCATGGTTGCTGAAAAAGAAAAGTAAAATAGTTACGAGAAGTACAAGCTCTTCACAAAAAAGAGGTGAAATAAAGATTGAAAGAATACGTGCAAAAATTTCACTTCTCAGGGAAGGGCAGGTTTTCATCACCTACTAACCCACTTGTAGGAGCGGCAACGAATCGGGCATACCAGCCACGATCTTTATCATCCTCAGGGCTAACCAAAACTCTCTTACTTCTTGCCATGAGAGTAAAATCCCTGTAACGGAATAGTTTGGGAGAGTAAAGATAAATCAGATGGTAAAAGGTGAAGGGTAACTGAGCCAGATTTGCCAAATACCTAAGGCATGCCATATCCCTTCATGCGATGGGGCCAATCTGTCCTAAACACACATCAAAGAAACGGCAAAATTCAATGATAACTGGGTCAATAGAAGGCCTAAAACCTAATGTGATGGGATATGTATACACAAAAGAAAAACCAGCTTTAAAGGAAGTGATCCTTTGGTTCTCATTAGGAACCAGAATTGGGAAGTCAAATTTCCAATGGCAGTCTCTACGTACAACAGAAATCAAACCTTCAGTAATCTGGGAAGGGTAAACATCAACATTGTCATGGGAAGTCATAGAAGTGACTTGATTCCTAATCGATTCCCTATCAGAATAGAAGCAAAGTTCAGCAGGGATGATCTCATCAACAGAAGGTTCACGAATTGGTTCATTAGAATCTCTATTTCTAACAGAAGATCTATATGAAAAAGAGGCCCTAGTTTTAGAAGATGATGGAGGAGTAGAACTAGGTTGAGAAGAAGAACCACGTACAGAAACTAACCCTAAACTACGCAACCTACCATCTGTCCTACTTCTAGTAGGAGCAGAAGAAGGGGGATGTTCGTCTATAATAAGGACTTTATGCAGAAGCAACCGTCATGCAAAAAAGGTAATGATGGAAACGTCATTATGAAAACTGTCACTTCGTGATTGATGCAGCCGTAAAAAAGCCCTAGAATCCGCTGAAGAATTGTAGAGCCAATCAATGACCACCACGTGTCACATGCATTAAATGAAAGTGACATGCGACGCGTCAGTTCAGAAGAAGGTATAATGGTATGCGAGAAACGGCGGCAAAAATTCCCGCTTTAAATGAGATCCACTTCCCAAATATTCAATTGCTGAATGATTGGCAAGTTGGGGGACTATCTGTATTGGGGAAAATAAACATTACACGTGTAATTAATTATGTGGCTGACATGGCAAGACACGTGGATCATTAGAAAAGTGACAGCTAGAAAAGAGTACTTAAAAAGATGTGAGTCTTAATAGGTACGAGAAAAACGTCTAAGATACGAGAAGAAACGGTTGCTCGAGTCTCTTTAGTAATTTGAAGAGACACCGGTGGAATGAACCGAGATAGAAAAAGGGACAGATTCATTGGCCTTCAATTAATGGGCAAGAATGATTACAAACGTTACAAAATTTTCACGAAACAATTACAATTACCAATTATAACGTTTCATTAATGTCATTAATGCTCATAATGACTTGGTCATAAAAGGGAAAAGATGTTGTACTTAGAGATGACTATATAAGGAATAGAAATGTCATTTGTATGGACACGTTCTGAGTATTATTGGAATACAATAATTTTACTTTTGCTTTATACCATTTATTTTGCTATTTCATATTCTAATTTTCCTTTCTTATTGCAAAAATATTCCTTTTCTTGATTATCAGTAACCCGAGTACTTCTAAAAAAGCTTTGACCGAAATTCCTATTTTTGGTTAAACAAGAATTACTTGATATCTTATCTAGGAAAATTAAGTTAGGATTCGTGAGGATGACATAAAATAGAATATAAGTTCAAAATATATTAAAACTTGGTGAGAACTTAAAATGTATATGTGAGTACATGTGACACACTGATGCTAGAGCGCCAGTGCTTGCTGCTCTTGTCAACACGGGAATGATTCTGAAGCTCTCACTTTCTCCAAAAACTGTTTCATCCTAAAAAAGTTATACGTATATTAGTTCAAAGTTCTTAATAAAATGTATACAAAATGTATGTAACAGAAAAATCTTTTGATATATTTTACTTCATCTTCCGTTCCGTTCTCTGTATGTTAGGACGTGTAGGATCACTAGCAGCTAACTCCATGTATGACAGATGATTAGTTCAAAGCAACTTGAAAAATAAATGCAACCGCAGATAGAAGTGTAGGAAATAGGAAAATAAAAGGTCAACTATATAAAAACATTTATATGAATAGTCTTGGTCAAGTTTTAGTACTTCTGTTACAAACTAGAAAATGAAATTTACACATACTGTATATACAATAAATGATTCTTTGGATATTTGGATTGCATACACTAACAAGCTGGTCCTCAAGAAATAGAGGAGGGAGTTTAGGTATTCTATCACATTTGGACTTCCCAAGATAAGGAGAAATATCTGATGTGTTGACATTAATAAGCGGAGAGACTAACTGTATGTGTCAAAACTGGTCTCTAATATGATCAAACCCTGTTAACATTAAGGAGGCATTCACAGACTTCCATGTGTCACCAATACGACTTCAATAAATACCTGCCCAAGGTCGAAGTGGTTCTAAAAATGATGAAGGTCGCGGTCGAAGAATCATTAAGGCTCTAGGTGGAGAAGTCCTCGTAGATCAAGGTCGAGGTCGAGCATCCTAGATAAAGTTATAACGGTTAGTTTCAAGATAGGATACTAAAGAGAATATTCTCTGCACTTGTACTATTAGGATTTCTAGGAATATGTTCCCTATAAATAGAAAGAGACACAATGATAGAGGACATGAGATATTCATTTGTAAGAAAAAACATTGACTTTATAGGGTGAATCTGATCATATTGCAAGCATACAAAATAACCTTTTTACTAAGATTCTTGTCTAACTTTTCCACTCGATCCAAGAATAACCTGAGTGTTCTAAGGCTCATCAATCATTCTTCATTGTCGGAAAGAATATTCATGTATCTCACCCCTTTTCGGGTGACTCACACGTTTTTATTTACTTAAATGTCATTTATTGCTATTCCTTACTATTTAATGTTGTCTTCCATCTTTTTGAATCACTGAATACTGTTATTAGTGCTCACATTCACTAACATTCGGTCAATATACATATTATATGTCATAAAACTGTTAACCTTATCATTTGGATATTATTATTAGTCAAGATTGACTCTTCTTTACTTAAATCTAATTGTTAGAATCGAGATCTATATTTTGGGTCGGACAATTGGGTGAGTCCATATTCGTCCAAATTTTGAATTGCTTTGTTATGGGTAGGCCAAAGGCTAAAGCCAAATTATAGTCATTGAATTGATCAAGTTAAGAGGTTAGTGAACATAGTTAGGTTATTTATTATATAGATTACGGATAATTGAAACGTCATTGGACACGTGCATTCTATCACACGTTTTGAATATTTTCTAGTACATAAATAACTAAATAATTTTTTGTTTACTTAGCACGTGAAAATGATCTTGTGGGAGTGTGTCGTAATATTGTTATGGACTACATGACTATTGATTGGATGAAATGATAGTTATGATGTTTCTATGACCATCACATGCAAATGATAATATAATGTGTTGGCTACTGAAGAGTCACATAATATGGAGGAATTCTGTGAAGTGACATTTGATTAAGTAGGTTTAAATTGGATGGAACATGTGAAGATTGACCAGAGGTATTTTAGGCCCGCAGAAGTGGATAATCTCAAAGGAGACGCAAGCAAAGCGAAGAAGGTTTTGGATTGGAAACTCAAAGTAGGATTTGATTCTTGCACATAAAGAATTGGTTAAAACCTAGATGACTCTACAAAGGTCCGAGTAAGAGCAATAATGTACAAAATACAAATTATGACATTGTAATTGAACGTGTACATAATACAAACTAGGACGTTGTAACCTATACAAAATTTATGTTGAATTACGAAAGTGAACTACTTATCACATGCCCTCACAAGAAAATGCACAACACTTGCACTCAAAAAAATGCACAAAACTTGCACATCGCTCACAAAATGCACGAAAAATTGTTGAATCTGGCCTACAATTATTGGACTTATCATATATGAAATTACTCAAAGTACTTGTATAAAAATAATAAAGGACCAGATATGCTAAATATCTCAAAAACTATTAAAGCTCTTCCATATATAAGCACTAACAACTTTCAATTTACTACTAACTTTTTTTGAATCTGGCCTACAATTATTAATGTTTACAAGAGGAAATCGGTCGAGCAGTTCTCACCAAGGTCATATTCCCTTATTGTGGTGATAGAATTTTGTATGGACTTCCATGTGTGCAGCCTCAGGTAGTGGGGCTCGCTATTGAGATAACATTTGTAATTATATTCGGAGTTATTACCCTAAATCCCCCTAACTATTATATTTTTATCAGTTTTCTATTCAAACTATCTGGTGTTCTCAAAACCCTCCTAAACTATATCCCTTTAGTTATTAAAAAACCCTAATTGATTTTTTTGTTAAAATATGTGAGATAACTCATCTAAAGAACCGTGAAAGATAAAACTATCCGTAAAAATGGCCCCACTGGCATACTCTAACAGCTCCACTTCGATTTTCTTTATATTTCAGATTTTTTCTTATTTTTTCATCATTGTTATTCATTTTATACCTTTCTTCTTCCTTTATCCTTATGGACTCCACCCGAGACTTTTATTTCTTCTTAAATTACTTTTATTCTTCATTTATTTCTCTATAATTTCTCTTTTTTTAAGCCCTAAATTTTTTTAATCCTAAATCCCGTCCTAAACCAAATCTACGCTGAAATCGAAGGTTAATGTAAAAAAAGAGATTGAATTGAGGTTTAATGGCAAAATTCCAGATTGATAAAAGGGGTAAATACTGTCGAAGGAGATGGGAGAATAAAGGCTTTTACCCATTTTTATTTTTTATTATTAGTTCAAGTCTTTAATTATACTGATAATTAAATTAGGCTTAATTAATTAGCTAAGTGTCATAAACTTGGCACATTTTAAAGCTAACTAGGTACGCAATAGTAAAAAGTCGACGAGGAATTTTTAATAACTAGGGAGATATAGTTCAGGGCTTTTAAAGACAAGATAATTTAAGTACGAAACTGACAAAAACGTAATAGTTTAGGGTGATTTTGTGGTATTCACTCTTATATTTACACTGTACTCAGAAAAGAATAGAAGAATGAAACTTTTCTTTTTCTTAGGTGAAGTCGCCTTCATGATTTCACTTTCCATTTCAGCCTTAACAGTGGTTCATACTCACCGGTCTGGCATCGTGGATAATATTTGCATAGTGGAAAATTTTTTATGTATGCTTCTCCTGTGATCAACATGGTAGATAGAATTACTCGATATCTTATCTAGGAAAATTAAATTAGGATTCGCTGAGGATGACATAAAATAGAATATAAGTTTATAATCTATTTAAACTTGGTGAGAACGTAAAACGTACCAGTGACACGCTGATACTAGAGCACCAGTGGTTGCTGCTCTTGTCAATACGGGAATGATTCCAAAGCTCTCACTTTCTCCGGAAACTGTTTCATCCTAAAAATATTATACGTATATTAGTTCAAAGTTCTTAACAAAATGTATAGAAAAAACTACTACATTTGAAAAAATTAATTCTTAGAAATTATTAGTCAACTATTGCGCCAGCAAAGGATTATTTAAATTAAAAAATTAACTAAAAACTAATTTGGTTTGAAATTATTGAATTAATCTATTGAATGTTGAACATCACGCGACGCAAGCGATTCCGTGAGTTAAAGCGCGCCTGTGACGATCCAAAGGGGTCCTCACTTGTTTTCTTACTCATTCTGTGCTTCTGAGATCTTGAAAGCCTCATTTGGGGTTTCCTCGATTTGCGTGCGCAGTCCGGGCGCGTAGCCGGAAAGCTTAAATATGAATTCTGTGAAGAAAATGCTAAATTTTGATATTAAATTGGATAAATTTGACTTCGGTCAATATTTTGGGTAAACGGACCCGGACCCGTAATTTGACGGTCCCGGAGGGTCCGTACGAAAATATGGGACGTGGGCGTATGCCCGGAATCGAATTCCGAGGTCTCAAGCCCGAGAAATGAATTTTTGTGTGAAATTGCTTTCTGGAAATGATTAAGGAAAATGAAAATGAATTTGATTAAAAGACTATGGTATCGGGCCCGTATTTTGGTTCTGGTGCCCGGTACAAGTCTTATATATGGTTTAAGCGCTTTCTGTAAAGTTTGGTTGAAATCGGATGTCGTTTGACGTGTTTTGGACTTAATACTCTAGATTTGAAAGTTTATGAGGTTTGAGGAAAAACTTGTGATTTGACGTCTGATTCATTATTTTTGATGTTATTTTGGCGATTTGATCGCACGGATAAATCCGTAGGATATTTTTGAGGTCGTATGCATATTTGGTTTGGAGCCCCGAGGGCTCGGGTGAGTTTTGGATAGGTGTCGGAGTGCATTTTTGAACTTAAGAAAAATCTGGCATTTCAGTTCTGCAATTTTCGCAATTGCGAGCTCGCAAATGCGAGCCTCGCATCGCAATTGCGAGGAAGGGGGCACTGGGTTGTGGTCGCAAATGCGACCAATGGCTCGCAAATGCGAAGGGCCATTCTTCGCAAATGCGACTGGGAGTTCGCAAATGCGAAGTTCTCCCAAATGGCCTGAGTTCGCAAATGCGAACAAAGATCTCGCATTTCCCATACCTGCAGGGTTCGCAAATGCGAACCCATCTTCGCATTTCCCACATTTGAGGCCTGCATATTTTACACTTAGCCGAATTTTTGAGTCATTTTAACATTCTTTCAAAACACAAACCTCTTTGGGCGATTTTCCAAGAACAAGACTTTTTCCAAATCATTTGTAAGTTGGTTTTTACTCATTTCTTTCAATCTTTAACATCACTTAACATGTTTTCCACTTAAAATCAATGATTTTCATGGGTGAAATTGGGGGTTTTGGGTAGAACCTAGGTTTTCAAAAAAATTGGGGAATTGGACCTCAATTTGAGGTCCGATTTCAAAACAAATTATATATTTGAGTTCGTGGGGAAATGGGTAACCGGGTCTTGGTTCGAACCTCGGGTTTTGACCACGTGGGCCCGGGGGAAATTTTTGAATTTTTGGGAAAAACTTTGGGAAATTCATTTTTATGCATTCAAGCTAATTCATTTAGTGTTTATTAAAGTAATTAAGTGACTTGTGACTAGATTCGAGCGGATTAGAGGTGGAATCACGGGGTAAAGCCATAGTTGAGGCTTGATTTGAGTTCAAGGCATCGAGGTAAGTGTTTGGTTTAACCCTAGCTTGAGGGAATAGGAGTTGAGTCTTATTTGCTACTTGCTAATTGTCGGGTATGATGTATAGGCATGGTGACGAGTATCTATACATTGTTGTCTAGCATGACAGTGAGTCCTTATTTTGCGAATAGTTTGGATTTTGTTATACCTTCCATGCTTAATTGATGACTTCTATTGTTGATTGGGTGAGGAAGAGTGTTAAAGCACGAAGGGTGATGCCGTGCATTGTTTGTTTATTGTGAGGAAAGAGTGTAAAGCACGAAGGGTGATGCCGTGCATTATTTGCTATGGTGAGAAAAGAGTGTAATGCACGAAAGGTGATGCCGTGCCGCATGATGTACCATTCTGTGCCAATTCTATTGATTATATGTGAGGAAAGAGAGTAAAAGCACGAAGGGTGATGCCGTGCACATTTTGTTATTCTAATTGCTTGGTGAGGATGAGAGTAAAAGCACGAAGGGTGATGCCGTGCATTTGTCTTTGATTTTCCTGATTTCTTTGTTGATAATTGAGTTATGTTTTCCTTTACGTGTATTTATTGATTTTCTTGTTGTTATCAGTTCAAGTGCATTACTTGTCTTATTTCATTATTTCTGTGATTCTTTACGTTGACATTTCCCTTTATCGTGTTACTTGTTATTGTTGAACCAAGGTGTCCTTGCGCAACGTTATGTCTTGAATTTATGTCTTAATTGCTACACGATTGTGTGACCTAATTGCTACGTGACATTCAACATATAAATTACTAAATTGCCTAATTTGCCCCTTATAATCCACGCGTTTGTTAGAGTAAATTTTCTTTTAGAGGAACTGTTGATTTATTGAAATGGGAGCGGGTGGTACGCCTACCACGAGTGATATTGAAATGGCAGCGGGTGGTACGCCTACCACGAGATATTGACAATTGGGATCGGGTTGCACGCCTGCAACGAGATGAGTTGAATATGAAAGTTTCCTTATCTCTTCATTTACTGCTAGATGTTAAATTGTAGATGTACGCTTTATTATTCCTGAAATTCTATTTCTAACTGTCGCCCCTGAAGCATGCTCCCTTCCCCAGCTTAAATTGTTATTTTCTTGCTACTTTTCCTTTGTAGTTGTATTTATATCTGCACAGGTTTATTTGGTGGTCTGGTCCTAGCCTCGTCACTACTTCGCCGGGGTTAGGCTAGGTACTTACCAGTACATGGGGTCGGTTGTGCTGATACTACCCTCTGTGCTATTTTGAACAGATCTCAGGCTTCAGACAGCAGCAGTAATAGAGTGGGAGCAGGCTTTCAGTCCAGTGAGACCCGAGGTAGCCTTGCAGGCGTTCGCAGGCCCTGACATCTCCTTTCATCTATATTACTGTTTCTTTCATGTAATTCTTGAGACAGTGTCAAGTTTATTTCTTTCAGACCTTTATGTGTAGTATTCTTAGATCGTATGTGAAACTGTGACACCAGTTTTGGGTAGACGCGTTGGTTGAAATTTTCCGCATTTCTATTCAGTTTTCTATAATATTGAGACTTCCGCTTATCATTTAATTTTATTGCTTTGTATTACTACCGATAATTGTTAAAAGGAATTATGTTATTAATGAAAAAAAGTAATTAAATTTGGCTTGCCTATCTCTCATTAGTAGGCGCCATCACGACTCCCGAGGGTGGGAAATCCGGGTCGTGACAAGTTGGTATTAGAGCTCTAGGTTACACGGGTCTCACAGTTCACAAACAAGCTTAGTAGAGTCTGAGGGATCGGTACGGAGACGTCTGTATTTATCTCTCAGAGGCTATAGAGTTAGGAAAAGTTTCACTTCTATTCTTTCTTGTCGTGTGATTTTGTTCTCTCAGTGCTAAATTGAAACCTCTACTCTTGTCCTCTCGTGAATGGTGAGGTCATGTACCGCTTCTTCAGCCGAGCAGCAGCAGACCGGTGTTAGATCAGCTACGTCTTCGGAGGCTTGTGGAGGTAAAGGTATTAGAGGTGGGGATAAAGGTATTAGAGGTGGAGTTAAAGGTATTAGAGATGGAGGTGCAGGTACTGTTCTGGTTTGTGGTAGAGAAGCTTCGGTTTTATTTTGCGCCGCCTTTGGTCATGCCTAGTGATTCATTGAATGTTCCTGTTTATATGTCTGCACCGGTGGGTGATTCTATTGTGGTGGATCGAGCCCATCGTTCTTGTATTGGGATGATTGGTGGTCTTGAGACCCGAGTAGATTTGTTGCTGTTGGACATGGTTGACTTCGACATTATATTGGGGATGGACTGGTTATCACCTTATCATGCTATTTTGGACTGCCATGCCAAGGCGGTGACCTTAGTTTTACCGGGTATGCCTCGTTTAGAGTGGAGAGGGACTCCAGGTCATTCCACCCGCAGTGTTACTTCGTATGTGAAGGCCCGGCGTATGGTCGGGAAGGGGTGTTTGGCCTATTTGGCTTATGTTCGTGATTCCAATGCTGAGGTTCCCTCTATTGATTTTGTGCCCGTGATTCGTGAGTTTCCTGAGGTTTTCCCTTCAGACCTGCCGGGTATGCTGCCCGACAGGGATATCGACTTTTGCATTGATCTGGCTCCGGACACTCAGCCCATTTCTATCCCGCCGTATCGCATGGCCCCGCCAGAGTTGAAAGAGCTAAAGGATCAGTTGCAGGATTTGCTTGAGAAGGGTTTCATTAGACCCAGCATTTCGCCTTGGGGTGCGCCGGTGTTATTTATGAAGAAAAAGGATAGTTCGATGTGAATGTGCATTGATTACAGGCAATTGAACAAGTTACAATCAAGAATCAGTATCCACTGCCAAGGATTGACGATTTATTTGATCAGCTTCAGGGTGCCAAGGTATTTTCAGAGATATACTTGAGATCTGGCTACCATTAGTTGAGGATTAGGGCATCCGATGTCCCTAAGACAGCCTTCCGCACTCGGTATGGGCATTTTGAGTTCTTGGTTATGTCATTTGGGTTGACAAATGCCCCAGCAGCTTTCATAGACTTGATGAACCGAGTGTTCAGGCCTTATTTGGATTCATTCATGATAGTGTTCATTGATGATATATTGATATACTCCCATAGCCAGGAGGAGCACGAGCAGCATCTCAGAGTGGTTCTTCAGACTCTGAAGGATAGTCAGCTATATGCAAAGTTTTCGAAGTGTGAGTTTTGGTTGAGTTCAGTTGCATTCCTGGGTCATGTCGTATCAGCAGAGGGTATTCAGGTTGACCCGTAGAAGATTGAGGCAGTCAAGAACTGGCCTATACCAGCATCAGCTACAGGGATTCGGAGTTTCTTGGGATTGGCAGGCTACTATCGTCGATTCGTGGAGGGGTTTTCATCTATTGCAGCCCCGATAATCAGGTTGACCCAGAAAGGTGCCCAGTTCAAATGGTCGGATGAGTTTGAGGCGAGCTTTTAGAAGCTCAAGACAGCTCTGACTACGGCACCGGTATTGGTTTTGCCCACAGGTTCAGGGCCTTATACAGTCTATTATGATGCTTCCCGTATTGGGCTTGGTGCAGTGTTGATGCAGGATGGAAAGGTCATTGCCTATGCTTCGAGGCAGTTGAAGATTCATGAGAAGAACTATCCAGTGCATGATTTGGAGTTGGCAGCCATAGTTCACGCATTGAAGATTTGGAGGCACTATCTGTATGGCGTGGCATGTGAGGTGTTCACCGATCACAAGAGTCTTCAGTACTTGTTCAAGCAAAAGGAGTTGAATTTGAGGCTCTAGGGTCGAGTTTGTGTGCCTATTGTGGATGGACTTCGAGAGTTGATTTTAGAGGAGGCCCATAGCTCCAGGTACTCTATTCATCCGGGCGCCGCCAAGATGTATCAGGATTTGCGGCAGCATTATTGGTGGCGTAGAATAAAGAAGGATATCGTAGCATATGTGGCTCGTTGTTTGAATTGTCAACAGGTTAAGTACGAGCATCAGAGGCTTGGTGGTTTATTTCAGAGGATTGAGCTTCCCGAGTGGAAGTGGGAGCGGATTACTATGGATTTTGTTACTGGGCTTCCGTTGACTCGGAAGAAGTTCAATTGATATGGGTTATTGTTGATAGGCTGACCAAGTCAGCGCATTCCACTCCTGTGACAGTCTCCTATTCTTCTGAGAGATGAGATTGTTCGCCTTCATGGTGTGCCGGCATCTATCATTTCGGACCGGGGTACGCAGTTTACCACACGCTTCTGGAGAGCAGTTCAGCGAGAGTTGGGCACACGGGTTGATTTGAGCACAGCATTTCATCCCCAGACAGACGGTCAGTCCGAGCGAACTATTCAGATTCTAGAGGATATGCTTCGAGCTTGTGTTATTGACTTTGGAGGTTTGTGGGATCAGTTCTTGCCTTTAGCGGAGTTTGCCTACAACAACAGCTACCGGTCGAGCATCCAGATGGCTCCTTATGAGGCTTTATATGGTAGGCGGTGTCGGTCTCCGATTCGATGGTTTGAGCCGGGAGAGGCTCGGTCGTTGGGTACAGATTTAGTTCAGGAGGCCTTGGACAAGGTCAAGATCATTCAGGATAGGCTTCGTTCAGCTCAGTCTAGGCAAATGAGTTATGCAGACCGCAAGGTTCGAGATGTGGCATTTATTGTTGGTGAGCGGGTATTGCTCCGAGTGTCGCCTATGAAGGGCGTGATGAGATTTGGGAAAAAGGGCAAGCTTAGCCAAAGGTTCATTGGTCCGTTTGAGATTCTTGATCGAGTGGGAGAGGTGGCTTATAGACTTGCATTGTCGCCTAGCTTATCAGCCGTGCATCCAGTTTTTCATGTATCCATGCTTCGGAGATATCATGGTGATCCAGCCCACGTTTTAGACTTCAGCACTGTCCAGCTGGACAAGGACTTGTCATACGAGGAGGAGCCGGTAGCTATTTTGGACCGGCAGGTTCGTCAGTTGAGATCCAAGAGTTTTCTTTCTGTGCGTGTTCAGTGGAGAGGTCAGCCCCCTGAGGCATCGACCTGGGAGTCCGAGTCAGATATGCGGAGTCGTTATCCTCATCTTTTCCCCGACTCAGGTACTTCTTTCTTTTGTCCGATCGAGGACGAACGGTTGTTTTAGAGGTGGAGAATGTGACGACGCAAAGGGGTCATCACTTGTTTCCTTACTCATTCTGTGCTTCTGAGGCCTTGAAAATCTCATTTGGGGTTGCCTCGATTTACGTGCGCAGTCCGGGCGCGTAGCCGGAAAGCTTAAATATGAATTCTGTGAAAAAAATGCTAAATTTTGATATTAAATTTGATAAATTTGACTTCGGTCAACACTTTGGGTAAACGGATCCGGACCCGTGATTTGACGGTCCCGGAGGGTCCGTAGGAAAATATGGGACTTGGGCGTATGCCCGGAATCGAGTTCCGAGGTCCCAAGCCCGAGAAATGAAATTTTGTGTGGAATTGTTTTTTGGAAATGATTAAGGAAAATGAAAATGAAATTTGATTAAAAGACTGTGGTATCGGACCCGTATTTTGGTTCCGGCGCCCGGTACAAGTCTTATATATGGTTTAAGTGCTTTTTGTAAAGTTTGGTTGAAATCGGACGTCGTTTGATGTGTTTAGGACTTAAAACTCTAGATTTGAAAGTTTATGAGGTTTGAGGAAAAACTTGTGATTTGAGGTCTGATTCATTGTTTTTGATGTTATTTTGGAGATTTGATCGCACGGATAAGTCCGTAGGATGTTGTTGAGGTCGTACGCATATTTGGTTTGGAGCCCCGAGGGCTCGGGTGAGTTTTGGATAGGTGTCGGAGTGCATTTTTGAACTTAAGAAAAATCTGGCATTTCAGTTCTGCAATTTTCGCAATTGCAAAGCAGGCCTCGCAATTGCGAGCTCGCAAATGCGAGCCTGGCATCGCAATTGCGAGGAAGGGGGCACTGGGCTGTGGTCGCAAATGCGACTAATGGCTCGCAAATGGGAAGGGCGATTCTTCGCAAATGCGACTGGGAGTTCACAAATGCGAAGTTCTCCCAAATGGCCTGAGTTTGCAAATGCGAAAAAAGATCTCGCATTTCCCATACCTGCAGGGTTCGCAAATGCGAACCCACCTTCGCATTTTCCACATCTGAGGCCTGCATATTTTACACTTAGCCGAATTGTTGAGTCATTTTAACATTCTTTCAAAACACAAACCTCTTTGGGCGATTTTCCAAGAACAAGACTTTTTCCAAATCATTTGTAAGTTGGTTTTTACTCATTTTTTTCAATCTTTAACATCATTTAACATGTTTTCCACTTAAAATCAATGATTTTCATGGGTGAAATTGGGGGTTTTGGGTAGAACCTAGGTTTTC